>NC_141621.1:44940534-45240534 GCF_047967505.1 Dipteris shenzhenensis | reverse complement strand
TCTGAAAGTCATATCCTTCAAGAGAACAATTATCTTGTCATCTCCATAGTTGTGTAGAGAAGCATATCTTAGGTATCTGAGCTTCATCTTTTTCTTGTACTTGGAGTCAAATAAAAGTGCCATGAGAGGGTAGATCTCTGTAGTTGCTTCCTTTTTGGCAACCATTGTTTTGGCAATCTTCAACAAGGAAGTCAGGTTGGCATTTTCATCCTTTGTAGCATAACAAGACATTGCTTTATGTTTTGGCTTTTCACATATTTTGCATAAGCAAGCCATGAGAGGCTCTAACCCAAGTATTGGGTAGTGTCTTCTCTCTTACAGGGCTTAGAATAACAACTGAAATGCTTCAAAATATAAGCATTTAATGTAGCAAATAGTAGTGACTCGATTTCAAACAATGATGCTTCCTTTTACATGCTTCATAGAAGTGGATGAAATAAACACTTTCCAATCACAACCAGGTCTAGCAAATCAAAGCAAAACTGAAGCAACACTTGTAATGAAGTTATTGAAAACTTCAAAAGACCAGAAATGCTAGAGTAGCATTTTATGTAGCATCATCTTCAAAACTTGTCCAAAACTGTCAAAAATGAAAAGCTGAACTTGGAGGGCTTGTAGCTCACTCTTCAAAGCAAGGAAAAGAGGGCTTTCTGAAGCAAAAGAAAGCTCATATACCAGAGAAGGTCCAGCACAGAGGTTGGACGAAATGGTGCGCACTTTTGCCCGGGAGAGTTGCTACAGGCTGAAACTGAGTTTTGACGATTTCTCCCTCGTTACTGAACCAAATGACTTGAAAAATGGCTCAAAATCTTCGTCTTGAGGTTGCCCATCTACTCCTAAGAGGGCTCAGGCAATGGCGGAGCAGGCAGGGAGTATTGAGCAATAGAAGAAATTCGCTGTTTGGAGAATGGCAGCCACCACAGACGTTTTTTCTTCAATTGCTTGCAGGTGGAAGTTTGCCCATACTAGAGGAGTTTCCAGCTCAGAGGGTTTGGGCAATGGTCGTTTGTAGGTGGAGAACCAAGCTCTCAAAGATTTTGGGAAGAAAGAGGAAAATGGAGAAGAAGAAGATGATGATGTGGCAGAAATGGGCTCAAGGGGGATCAAATGGCTCTGATACCATGTTGGAATACTGAAAGGAAAGAGTAGAGTGGACACAAAATCAGAATACTTGCTTATAGAATGAAGAAGAAAGAGGTCCTTAAGTAGGCACCTCATACAAGGTCACTGACATCACTGATGACCTCAAAGCTCCTCAATCATCTCCTCAATCTGCTCCTAGATTCACTCAATCATCCTATGTGGCTTTTCCACCACCTAACTGTGCTTGTGGGCACCTAACTGTGCCTCTAGCACTCACACATAGAAACATAAGGTGTGCCTGAGGCATACACCTTGAGATATCCCAACATAACCTACCTTGAACATGATGAAAGGCAACCATCTCTAGTGTTTCACAGAGATGATGTGAAAATGCTTGCTAGAGCTCCACGGGTCCGTCAGCATGTATTTGATATTTTAAGTGCACTAGTTTGCACTATTTATTACATGCACCAACACAATGTCTTGCATAATGATTTGCATGCGCAAAACATTATGCTACACTTCTCAGAGTCATCCGAGGAGGTGTATCTGGGCATTTGTGATTGCGGAATGATGACCTCATGCATCACTAGAAAGCACTATCCCACATTACTCAATGGCAACCCGAACACTATGCGAAGCTCCATTGCTAGGTTTTGTCACGTTGCTCTAGAGTGCCTTTGCACCAATCCCCCACCTTTCGATGTTCCATAGGATGTGTATGCCATGTCTCATCACATCTTAAAAATCTTGGACATTTGTGCACCATCGCCAAGTACGGGGCTCGCAGAAGCTTCGAGCATTTATGACGATTTGCAGTTCAGGGAAAGTCACCTGAACCGAATAGACGTCCAAGTACTACAAAGTTTTGTGGGATTTTGGACATTGCTCCAAGATGTGGTATACAGCTCAGTCCAAACCAAGAACTTAGACCAGCCAATGACTGAGTCTTTCTTGGATGCCGATCATGGAACTTGTAACATTTTTAGTTTTATATATCATCCAGGTTTGGATCTACTCCATTGTTCGAACAGTTTGTATATTTACAATGACATGATAAATGATCCGATAAGTAATGTTTAAATATTACTTGTATAAGTAAATGATGCGATAAAAATGATGATCCAATTGTCAAATATGATAAATGATGCAATAATTGATGTTTAAATATTATTTGTATAACTGAATGTTGCGATAAAAATGATGGTTCAATTTTAAAATATGATAATGATGCGATAATAAATATTTAAATATTGTTTGTATGAGTTTAATATTATTTACTTGTTTAAATATTTAATATTATTTGTGGTTACAAATTAATTTTATCTTCTTGTCATTTTTAAGGCTAAGTATGAGCATGGAGGGAGAGAACTTAGAGAACATTCTCCCACAAGATCCTCCCCAACCAGAACAACCTCCAGTCCAAGAGGGCCCACAAGGTGCTTTTGTGCCTCAAGAGGTTGATTTAGCAGACCGGCTAAATCACACCAAGGCTCAGGCTATCTTACAAGTGCAAAGAGACATGCAGGGCAGAGAGGGACTAGGTATTTTTGCTACTGGTCCAGTGGATGATGATACCATGCAAGGCGACCCAGTCTCTCTTCGACAAGTACAGAGACTATGCCCATCAGAGTTTGTAACAAACACCTTGTTTCTTCGTTCAAGAAGTGCTAGGAATAAATATGCACAACCCAAATTGTCAGACTTGCGACACAAAACCCTAGCCCACATCCTTCCCTAATGATTTATAGAGGTGGAAGGAAGCATCCCCAATAACAAGCAAATGCCCATGTATTTCATCCTACAGGTGTATGTCTACGTCATCTTGCATCGATGCATGGATTGGAATGACAAGAATCACTTGTCAAGAACAGGAAAGGGACGTCCGCAGAGCGCAAGCGAGCAAGGACAGAGAACAGAGAGCCCGTGTCTCAGAGACCTTGTTGCTAACTCCCCAGGCACATAGTGATCTTGTTGATTTGGCCACATCTGCCATACCTCTCCGTCAACAAGGTGTTACTACTGAGGAGTTACAAGATTGCATTGACATCACAAGCCAAAGAGATCGAGGACCTACAAGCACGTGTATAGACATTGGAGTCTAAGCTTGCATGCTACATACAGTCCTTTGGAGATTTGGATGCAGCTGAGGATACCAATATTTTTGATTTTGAGGACCTCACTAATATAGATTCGCAGGGTGTAGGACCAAGCACTCAGGGAACGGTATATGTGGATCCTACTGCATAATTATGTATATTGTAAACTTCATATATAACTTTATAATACTCTTCTTCTGCAACGATGGTTCAAGTGATATAAGTAAGTTGAGTGGACTAAGTGATTTAAGTGGTATAAGTGATCTAAGTAGACTAGATGATTTAAGTGACTTAAGTGATTTAAGTGAACTAAGTGATTTAAGTGATCTAAGTGAATTAAGTGGTATAAGTGATTTAAGTGGACTAAGTGATTTAAGTGGTATAAGTGATCTAAGTGGACTAGGTGATTTAAGTGACTTAAGTGATTAAAGTGATCTAAGTGAACTAAGTGGTATAATTGATTAAAGTAATTTTCTATGGATTTAAGTGATCTAAGTGAATTAAGTGGTATAAGTGATTTAAGTGGACTAAGTGATTTAAGTGGACTAAGTGATTTAAGTGAACTAAGTGGTATAAGTGATTTACATGGTTTTCAATGGATTAGGTGGACTTGTAAAGTTAATGCAGAAATATTAAAATATATCGACGTGAATTAGTGCACATAATAGCTAGATCAACCCTTGAGACTTGAAAATATAAACTTCGATTGCACATATTTGATTATTCTTTCCAACTTTCTGATGTTCCCTTCGATATTGCCTTGAAAGTATTTGCAAGTCACAAGGTTGTCTCTAACTATTATGTATACCAAAATCATCCAAAATCTCAATAATTACAACACAACATCGCTTGTAGCCCACAAGGTTCTAGATTTCAATACAAAAGGAGACGAGATGGATATGAGCATATGCGCTCTCCCATCGCTTGACATATTCTCCCATCCATCCCATCGCATACAACATTATATCCGATATAATTAGAGCTTCATCCACTACTTCTATCACCTATCATATTCTTCTATCACTCTATATTGCATTCAACACAAGTACAATATTGTCTATCTCTTCGACTTCGCTATTGTCACTGAGTAGCTCAAGCTCGTCTTCCTCTTCACTGAATGCACCCTCAGCAACTAATTCTATAGCCAATCGTTGTCCATCAATTCTCATTACAATGGCTTCGCTTGCTGCCCTAGCTGCAACATTAAATCCTTTCAACAATCGTAGATTTCCAAAGCAAAATACCAAATTTGCAGCTCTTGATGGCTTTAAGCAATTGCGTCTCTTAGAATGAAAAAAATCGTATGCACTCCAATTTCGCTCACATGCATCCGATGATGCCACAACAGAGAGCACACGAGTTGCAACATGCTGTAACTCCAATGTCTCTCCACCATATTCCTTCCACCAAGTAGGTGCAATAGACATCTTAATAGCATCAAGATTCCAAGGATCTCCAAAAGAGCCTTCGTGATTCGTATATCTCACTCGTTGCTGGTAGGCCAGTTTTCCTTGATCTCCAGGAAGTAACTTTTCATGTGTGTTTAAGTGTTCCCTTCTTGCAAGTACCTCAACACAGAAACATATAAGAATTTAGAATATGCAAAAGCAAAAGTCAATAAACAAGGTGAACTTCAAAACATATATATATACATATATAAAATATACTTTATATAACCACACACAGTGTGGGTGGGGAGGCGGCACACTTTCTTCCCCAAAGAGTTATAATCCGAGGGAATGGGCCCTACCCAGTGCACTGAGATTAGAATCGCCGAGATTGAGTATCACGAATATGGAAGAGACTGACACATTACCTAAATCTCAATGGGTGTGTTTGTATTCCAAGTTGAGCATCCAAATTTGTGTACACGCCAAGTATGTACGTTTGCTCACTTTTTGAAAAGATCTAGCACATGATCTTTACCTAATAGACATTAGTTGCATCAAAACTCACCTGCGACCCACTTGCTAGCATATCTACATCACCTTCATGTATGGATACACTCCTCACATTTATTGGTGCTTCTCCTTCAACTGTCTCATCAACCTCAGTGCTCACATCTTGTTGATTTGCACAATTTTTTATTAGGGTTGGATTAATCACTTGACAAAATATGAAGAGGGGAGAGGAGAAGAGTGGAGATGAGGAGAGAGGGCACAGCTAGAGAGCACACCACAAAATGACTAACTGTACACTAGATTTAGTTGAAAAAATAGAATATATACAAACCCTTTTAGGGTTAGGGTTAGGGGATCTAACCCTTTCCTTTATAGCACTCTATAAGGTTAGTGCTATGCACATATGATCACGTGATGGTGCTATGCACACATGATCACATGATGTTGAGCGTGAACTCTCAACACCTTCCCTCAAGATCAACATCATGAAGTAGGCCTTCCCTCAAGATGATGATTCTGGGGAATCGAAGAAGGACTGAGCATTACATTCCATCACACCCCTTTAATGGGAATGTCCTTCCTCTGCATCAAACCAAGAGCTAGTCGGTGTTTCTCGAATAGCTCTTTACCGAGTGGTTTGGTAAAGATGTCTGCAACATTTTCTTTGCTATCACAATGCTGCAGTGTGATGTCACCAAATAACACTCTTTCTCTGATGAAGTGCTCTCTGACATCAATGTGCTTTGTCCTGGAGTGATATACTGGATTTTTGGCCAATGCTTGAGCCGATTGATTATCACAGTATATTATTGTTGGCTTTGACTTATCAAAGTAATCTGTTTCTGACAATAGTCTTCTGAGCCATATAGCTTCACATGCACCTGTAGTGAGTGCCCTATATTCTGCTTCAGTCGAAGACAAAGAAATAGTTGGTTGTTTATTTGACAACCATGATATAGCACCTTGACCAAGGAAAAATGCATATCCCTGTGTCGATCTCCTGGTCTCATGATCTCCAGCATAGTCACTGTCACAGTATCCATGCAACCGTGGATGACTTCCTCTGTATTCTATCCCAAATTGTCTTGTACCTCTGATGTATCTCAAGACTCTTTTGGCTGCATTCCAGTGAGACTATTTTGGATTTGCCATAAACTGTGCTAGTGAGCTTACTGCATAACAAATATCTGGCCGTGTGATTGTCAGATATATAAGAGATCCAATGAGTTGCCTGTAGTATCTGTCATTGACTGTAGGCTTTTCTGAATCTTTAGTAAGTTTCAAACTCTGTTCCATGGGAGTGGCTGCAATCTTGCAATCTGCCATATGAAACTTCTTCAGGAGACTGTCAACATACTTGAGCTGACTCATGAATGTGCTATCTGAATCTCTCCAGAACTCAATTCCAAGACAATAGTGCATAAGTCCAAGATCTTTCATGTCGAACTGTGCAGATAAGTCTTGTTTTAGCTTTCTGATGAAGCTATCCTTGCTTCCTGTCACAATCAGATCATCTACGTACAAAAGTGCAATAGTAATATCTTCCCCTTGAACTTTGTAGTAGAGAGTATGATCTGCATTGGACTTCATGTATCCCAGATCAGCAAAATACTTGTCAATTCTGCTGTACCAACTTCTGGGTGCTTGCTTTAAGCCGTAAAGACTTTTCTTGAGATGGCAAACCTTGTTCTCCTGTCCTGGTTCAACATAACCGGCTGGTTGTTGCATGTAGACTTCCTCGTCTAGATAACCATTGAGAAATGCATTCTTGACATCGAGCTGATACACATTCCATTTACTGAGTGTTGCTAGTGATATCAAGAACCGTATGGAATCCATCTTTGCTACTGGAGCATAAGTCTCATCATAATCTTGGCCATATTGTTGTGCAAATCCTTTTGCAACTAATCTGGCTTTGTATCTCTGAATACTGCCATCTGGATTGTACTTCACTTTGTATACCCATTTGTTGGCTATGGCCTTCTTTCCTGGTGGAAGGTCGCATAATTCCCAAGTGTTATTTTTATACAAAGCATCCATTTCTTCATTCATTGCAGTTTGCCATTCTGGCTTATCTACTGCGTCTTCGAAGTACACTGGCTCTTCTGTAGCCATGATGGTAGTCATAAGAGCATAGTTGGTGGTTTCCACCTGAATTGCTTTGCCTTTCTGAGCATATGTCAATCTGGCTGGTGGTCTACTTTCCCTAGTAGACCGTCTGAGCTGCTGTGACGCTGATTGGGGTGTTGCTGGCAATTCTTGCTCTTTTTCATCAACCTGTTCTGTAGATGACTGTGAAGTCGATGCTTCTATCTCCTGTGTAGGTGAGGTTTTCCATTCTGATTCCTCATCGAAGATTACATCTCTGGAGATAATGACTTTGCGGTTGATGGGATCATACAATTTGTATGCTTTGCTTTCTTCACTGTAGCCAACCATGATGCATTTGCGTGACTTCGCATCCAATTTCCTGCGATGATCATCATGTATGTGGGCATATGCTATGCAACCAAATATGCGGAGATGCCCAATGCGTGGCTTGTGTCCAGTGAATGCTTCATAAGGAGTCATTCCTTGTATCGGTTCGGTAGGAAGCCGATTAAGCAAGTAGTTAGCTGTAGCTATTGCTTCTGCCCAATACTGATTCGGAAGATGCTTTTCACTAAGCATTGCTCTAGCACTGTCTGCTAAAGTCCCATTTTTCCTTTCAGCTATTGCATTTTGCTGAGGAGTATCTGCACATGTGAATTGTCTTCGAATGCCGTGAGTTTTGCAAAAGTTCATGAAGGCTGAAGACATGTATTCACCTCCTCTACCTGATCTCATGACCTTGATCTTTCTGCCTGTTTGGTTTTCTACCATGGCTTTGAATTCTTGAAATCTGGAAAACACTTCAGATTTCTCTTTCAGAAAGTAGACCCAACAATATCTGCTGTAGTCGTCGATGAAGGTCAAGTAATAAAGTGAGCCATTGATGCTGGGGGTCTGGGCATAACCCCATACATCTGTATGAATTAAATCAAGAATACCTCGTGCACGAGAGGTACTTCTGACAAAGTTGGTTCGCTTTTGTTTGCCGAAGCAGCATGCTTCACAAACCTTTCCAAGAAACTGTAGCTTCGGAATCCCAATTGCCATATTTTGATTCCTGAGATCTAACAAGTACTTGAAGTTGACATGACCATATCTCTTGTGCCATTTTGCAGATAGTGGCATCTGTTGCATTTGAGCTGACATGGCATGCTTATCTGGTACTGTAGCTAGCATCCTGTACAAGCGTCCTTCCTTGACACCTTTTGCTACTAGCTGACCTCTTTTGGATTTGTCTCTGATAGTGCATTCATCACCGTCGAAGATGACTTTGTAGTTGTGTTCCGTCATTTGACCTACTGACAAAAGGTTCTTGCTGAGCTTCGGAACATAGAGCACATCTTTGACTAATCCTTTTGTACCAGTGAAATTGTTCATAGGGATAACACCTGTCCCTTGAACCGGATTCGGTGTATTGTCTGCTGTATAGATGACATTCTTTTGACCTTCTAATGGCTTCATTTCTGTGAACCATTCCTGATGATTTGTCATATGAGATGATGCACCGCTGTCGATGTACCAAGGATCCTGTTCCACTTGGTCGACTTGATAGCTGAAATCCTCTTTGGGATTGAAATCAGTGTCTTGGTGCATTGTATCAGTCTGATGCAATTCCTCACTTGCAAGAAACATATTTCCATGTTCATTTGCAAAATGACTGTGACTAGAATGTCCACCACGATGATTTCCTCTTCCTCGAGAATTCCCTCGATTACTGCTGGATTGACCGCCTTGGTCATACTGCTTCTTGCGGCAATCTCTTTCATAGTGTCCAAACTTGTAACAATAGTTGCATTGAATGTTTGACACATTGGTGGATGCATTCCCTCATCCTTGGAATCTTCCTCTGTTGGAATGATTTCCTCTTTGCTGATTTTGATGTTGCTGAGGATGCTGCTGATGCTGATGCTGATTCTGACTTTGATTTTGACCACTTTTCTGATATGATCTACCTCTGTTTCTGCCTTTGCCTCTGCTTCTGTCTGAAGCGGTGAATGCCTGATCATTAGAATGACCTTTACGTGCTTGAATGGCCTGAGTCCTGAGTTCTTCACCAAGTAGAACTGACTGAAGTTCTTCAAGTGTTGGAATTTGCCGTTGGATGGCAATACTCTGGACCAGATTCTCATATCCTTCTCCTAGTCCATTCAGGATTACTTGAACCATTTCTGCGGGATTCATAGTCTCTCCTGCTGCTGCAAGTTGATTGTTGTAGTCTTTGATGCGGAGTACATAAGCATGACCGGTTTCATTGCTATTGCGGAAACTCTGGTTGATCTGGTTTTTCAAGGTGAGAATCCTGGATGTGTTCTTGGACTCGTAGAGAGTTGCGAACATATCCCATGCTTCTTTTGATGTCTTGACTGTGTTGAGCTGTCCTAGCATGACATCTTGCACATTCTGCTTGATCAGGTGATAGGCATACTTGTCTTTCTTATCCCATTCTGCTTGAGCTCGGGCAATGGCAGGATCTGCTACTGATGCGGAAACTGTTTGTGTAGATGTAGATCCCGATGTAGATCCCGTTGCTGGTGCTGTGACATCAGATGGAGTAGAGCTACTGGTGGCTGGATCGGCCAATGGTCTAGGTATGGATCCATCGACATACTCCCATTTGTCCTGAAGCACAAGAATGGTCTCCATTCGGTATTTCCATGTACCGTAATTGGAGTTGTCTAACTTAGCAGATGCCTCCAGATTGAGGTTGCTAGTCGACATGGTGCAAACAATGTACTCAAAAGTGTCCTGAAAAAACTCTATATGAATCAACTGCAAATACACTGAAGATGCCAAGTGAAATCTCTGTACCGTCGGTGAAGATAGAACTGCAGTAAATAAGATCTGACCTGTGTTACAAGGCTTGTGGCAATGATGCCGGGAATAGCCAAGAGGCTTTACAAGGCTGAAAAATGATGTGCACGATGCCGTGAGATAGCCAAATAGGCTTTACAATGGTGGCATGTGTGTGTGAAATCAAGTGCTATCTGCCCACTGAATCAATCTGCAATGCCTCTGAACTCTGAAGTCTGCTCACTGAACTGATGAACGTAAGGTTTCAGGTAATGCAATGATGTGAAATCGGATGTGCGCGTATGGACTGACTCCGAGTAGGTACTAGTCGGGAATTTCGGGCATGGCTTAGATTGGCAACTTGGGGAATTCAAAGCGTCCCCTCTATGGTGATCTAGTCTACTCTGATCTAGATCTAAACCAACCGTCGAGCGATGAAAGAACAGCAAATAATTCCTTTTCTTTTGTTCTTTTTAAGTGCTGGGTCAGATGCGTCGATGTAGAGGCAAATGTGCGTGAGGGAAGTGGTTTTGTCGGCGAGGCACAAATGTGAGTATAACTTGCGCCGAAATGTGCGCGTGATGTAACGAGCACGTAGAGCACAAAAAATCGAGCGACTTTCCTTTTTGGAGCACCCTCAAATTCTTCCTGGATCAAGAGATATGACTTGATCTAGGTGGAGGGGCAAAAGGAGTGCAAATGGTGCTCAATGATGATGTGTCACTGTGAGTCACATGCAGTGATGATGTGGCACTGTGCTTAGCAAGAGGTGTGCCAGTGAAGCTCTGTGCTGAGGTGGCAGTGCTGAGGTGTCACTGATGATGTGGCACTGATGACGTGGCAATGATGACGTGGCACAGATGACGTGGCACAAATGACGTGGCAGATGACATGGCCTGATGACGTGTCACTGATGACGTGGCAGGTGATGTGGCCTGATGACATGGCAGCTGACGTGGCAGAGGTGACGTGGCAGTTGACGTGGTAGTGATGATGTGGCAGCTGACGTGGCAATGATGACATGGCAGCTGACGTGGCAGAGGTGACGTGGTAGCTGACGTGTCACTGATGACGTGGCACAGGATAAGATGGTGACATGGCAGATGCTGGAGCCTGCTGACGTGGCCAGATAAGATGCCGTTGCCACGTGTCGATAGGAGGCATACCGAAATATTTGGAGGTGCTGACGGAATCTTTAAGATTCCGTCATCTTCTCCGTCGTCGGCCGTTTGGAGGTGGCGCCTCCAAGCTCTACTGCAGTCAAGGCTCACGCGGCCTCTCCAGCAGCGGCCTCCTGTTACACCACACCGAGCTACGGCCGACAGCCGCCCGCCTAGCTCCAGCTCCAAAGCGCCATGACAAAATATGAAGAGGCGCAGTTCGTTGCAGTCGTGAGGCTCAGCCGCTTGTAGATGAAGCAGGTCGTTTGGAGGTGCGCGTTGCCATCGACTTGGCAGCGCAACTATGAAAGCAGTGTAGCCCCTCGAAGCTCCGACAGTTTGTCATCCACGAGAGCAAGGACAGGCTGAGCGGCGCCAAGAGCCGCGGCAACGATGCTTGGAGCAGCAAGGGAAGGCTCGTTGGTCGATAGAGGAGCTGCGTATGCGTTGGTGGAAGCCATGAGTCGTTGACGAAGCTTGAAGCTTTACGTGCAGCCGCTCGTTGGATTGGGCATAGCTGTTCGTAGATGGTCAATGCCGTAGACGATCCGCAAACACCGACCGTGGTTTGTGAGAAAGCAATGAAGCTGATCGAGTCATGGGGAGAATCCACTGAAGAGCTGCGCTATCTTCCTGTTTTCGAAGAGACCTACAAGAGCCTGAAATCAAGAGGGATACGCTTTCCTGGTCGGGATGTAGAGAGTTTGGCACCGATATTTACTCGTCCAAAGTCTCAATCTTCGCAACCAGTAAACAGGGAGGAAGATTTCAGTCTTGAAAACGCAGCAAGTTGGCAGAATGACAATGAGGTAACACAGGAACAACCAAAGGAGGTATTTGACGTTGCAAGAAATGCTATGGAGCTCCTGTCCACGGTGTTTGAAGCACTGAATTTGAGCTAGGCATTGGAGAGCCGGCTCTTGCATGAAACCTTTGGAGGAAGGTTAGATTTGCTCCACTAAGAGCATTAAGCTCTCTATCTCTCTCTCTCACACATATAGAGAAAACTATGAAGTATAATCACAAACACTTAAGAGACAACAGAAATCTCTCAACATGGACGGAAATCTCTTTCATCAACGGAATGAAAGAATGAAAGCACTCAATCTCTTGATCTATCTCTATCTCACTCTCGCATACGGATCACAATGCCTCAGCGGAAGGCAAGGGAGCTTTGATACCATGACAAAATATGAAGAGGGGAGAGGAGAAGAGTGGAGATGAGGAGAGAGGGCACAGCTAGAGAGCACACCACAAAATGACTAACTGTACACTAGATTTAGTTGAAAAAATAGAATATATACAAACCCTTTTAGGGTTAGGGTTAGGGGATCTAACCCTTTCCTTTATAGCACTCTATAAGGTTAGTGCTATGCACATATGATCACGTGATGGTGCTATGCACACATGATCACATGATGTTGAGCGTGAACTCTCAACATCACTTTCTTCACTTTCTCTAAATACGATTTATATAATGGAAGAACATTAGATGGAGTGCATGTGCAAGCTCCAACGTCACTGCCTATTCCGAGAAAATGTTGCTTGATGCGAGTAGAACCACCTGTGAATTTGTGTCCACAATATTTACAATGCAAGAAAGAGACCGAGGCATGTACTTTTTGTATCTCCATCACGTGTGACCAAATCTTGCTACACACCATGCTTTTGAAGTTGCCAAAAACAAAATGAAAAAAAAACTAATTTGAGTATACAATAGAAACATATTACAATACACATTTTATAAAAAACAACACATATCCTTTGAAAAACACGTTCAAGCATGCAATATATTAATTGTCATTCAATCACGCTCTTTTAAAATAATTCACATTCTATTGAAAGAACATTAAATATTCATTCAAAAGAAAGTGTAAGAATGAGACAACTCTTCTAATAACTTTTAAAACTTTCAATTTGTACACCTTAAAACTCTTTGTATTCTTTCACATTCTATTGAAAGAATATTACATATTCATTCAAAGAAAGTGTAAGAATACAAACACAATAAAATCATATTTCTCACATGAGGTCTAGGGAACTCAACGAGAAGATCCTAAAACTCCCACATACAAAAATTCCCACAAGAGATCTAAGGAACTCAATAAGGAGATCTTAGAACTTCCACAAACTAATTTAATAATTTCATAGACACAAAAACAAGCCCATTTCTCACAAGAGATCTAAGAAACTCAATAAGGAGATCCTAAACTCCCACATACAAAAATCTATTCACATGAGATTTAAGAAACTCAACAAGGAGATCCTAGAACTCCCACAAACAAATTTCATAGACACAAAAACAAGCCCATTTATCACAAGAGATCTAAGGAACTCACCAAAGAGATCCTAGAACTCCCACGCACAAAAATCTATTCACATGAGATCTAAGAAACTCAACAAGGAGATCCTAGAACTCCCACAAACAAATTTCATAGACACAAAAACAAGCCCATTTATCACAAGAGATCTAAGGAACTCACCAAAGAGATCCTAGAACTCCCACGTACAAAATTCTATTCACATGAGATCTAAGAAACTCAACAAGGGGATCTTAGAACTCCCACAAACAAATTTCATAGACACAAAAACAAGTCCATTTATCACAAGAGATCTAAGCAACTCACCAAAGAGGTCCTAGAATCCCACGTACAAAAATCTATTCACATGAGATCTAAGAAACTCAACAAGGAGATCTTAAAACTCCCACAAACAAATTTCATAGACATAAAAACAAGCCCATTTATCACAAGAGATCTAAGGAACTCACCAAAGAGATCCTAGAACTCCCACGTATAAAAATCTATTCACATGAGATCTAAGAAACTCAACGAGGAGATCTTAGAACTCCCACAAATAAAATTCATAGACACAAAAACAAGCCCATTTATCACAAGAGATCTAAGGAACTCACCAAAGAGATCCCAAGGAGATCTTAAAACTCCCACAAACAAATTTCATAGATACAAAAACAAGCCCATTTATCACAAGAGATCTAAGGAACTCACCAAAGAGATCCTAGAATTCCCACGTATAAAAATCTATTCACATGAGATCTAAGAAACTCAACAAGGAGATCTTAAAACTCCCACAAAAAAATTTCATAGACACAAAAACAAACATATTTCTCACAAGAGATCTAAGGAACTCAACAAGGAGATTCTCAAACTCTCACAAAAAAATCTATCTCACAAGAGATCTAAGGAACTCAAAAAGGAGATCCTAGAACTCCCACAAACAAATTTCAAACATATAAATATCTAAGTTATTTTTATCATAAGAGATCAAAGGAACTCAATAAATCTCAAGCACTCAATCACACTCTCACAAGGATGGTGCCTCGGTGGAAGGGACAACCATGCTCTAATGCCATGACAAAATATGAAGAGGGGAGAGGAGAAGAGTGGAGATGAGGAGAGATGGAACAACTAGAGAGCGCACCACAAATGACTAATTGTACACTAGATTTAGTTGAAAATGTAGAATATATACAAACCCATTTAGGGTTAGGGTTAGGGCATCTAACCCTTTCCTTTATAGAACTCTATAAGTGTTGATGCTATTCACATGTAATCACATGATGTTGAGCATGGTCTCTCAACACTCTCTTCTTATACTCTTGTCTCTTCTAATCTTTCTTCTATGTTTCTCTCCTTTCCTTTTCTCCTTTTATTCTTTATTCTTTCTTTCTATTAACTTCCTTTCTCTTCTACTACTTCTTTTCTTCTTCTTTTTTCTTTCTTTCTTCTTTCTTCTTCTTTCTTCTTTTTCTCTTCTTTCCATCTCTTTCTCTCTTTCTCTCTTTTCCATCTCTTTCTCTCTTTCTCTCTTTCTTTTTTCCTATTTCTCTTTTCTATCTTTCTCTCTTCCTCTGTCTTCCTCTCTCTCTTCCTCTGTTTTCCTCTCTTTTCCCTCTTTCCCTCTTTCTCTCTTTCTTTTTTCCTATTTCTCTTTTCTATCTTTCTCTCTTCCTTTGTTTTCCTCTTTCTCTCTTTCTCTCTTTTCCTCTCTTTTCCCTCTTTCCCTCTTTCTCTCATACTCTCTCTCTCTCTCTCTCTCTTCCTCTCTTTTCCTCTTTCTCTCTTCCTCTCTTCCTCTCTTCCTCTCTTTCCCTCTCTTTCTTTCTTTCTCACTTTTCTCTTGTCCTCTTTCTCTTTTCTCTCTTCTTCTCTTTTCCTCTATCTCTTTCTCTCTTCTTCTTTCTCTCTTGCTCTCTTTTCCTTTCTTCCTTCTCTCTTACTTATACTCTTCTCTTCTTTTTTCTTTCTTTATTTCTTTCTTCCACTTATAGTATACCATATATTAGTATCTCTTCCTTTCCACACTCTCTTCTTACTCTCTTTCCCTCTCTTTTCTTAAACTCTTCTCTCTTCTACTCTTTCTTCTACTATTCTCTCCATTCTTTTTCTCCTTTTAATCTATCTTCTTTCTTTCTACTCTCTTCCTTTCAATCTTTCTCTTCTACTCCTCTTGTATTCATCTGATTCTCTTCCTTATTTCTTTTTTTTTTCATTCATTCTTTATCTTTCTTTCTTTCTTTTTTCTTCCTTTCTCTCGTTCTTCTTTATTCTTTCTTTCTTTTTTCTTCCTTTCTTTCTTTCTTCTTTGTTTCTTTCTTTCTTTTTGCCTTATTTCTTTCTTTCTTCTTTTGTCTACTTCTTTTCTTTCTGTCTCTTTCTCTCTTCCTCTCTCTCTTTTTCTCTCTTCGTCTCTTCCTCTTTCTCTCTTTGTTTTTCCCTATTTCTCTCTTCTCTCTTTTCCTCTCCTTTCCTTTTCTTTCCTTTCCTTTTCTCTTCTCTTCTTCTACTTCTTTTCTTTTCATCTCTTTCTCTCTTCTTACTTTCTCTCTTAATTCTCACTTCTTCTTTCTCTTCTCTCTTAATTTCTTGCATTCCCCTTCCCTTCCTCTCTTTTTTGCCTCCTTCCCTTCATCTCTTTTCCCCCTCCTCTCCCCTAATTTCCTTCTTTTTTGTATTCTTTCGCTACCTTCCACTAGTTTTCGTATTTTTGCCTCCTTTCCATATTTCGGTATTCTGTTTTGTATTTTTGCATTTTTTTGCTTATTTTCACTTTTTTTTTTGCATTTTCGCATTGTTTCTGCTGCATTTTTGAATTGTTTTTTGGATTTTTGCATTCTTTTCGCATTCTTGCATTTTTTATGTATTTCCATATTCTTTTTTCGTATTTCTACATTCTTTTTGCATCTCCACATTCTTTCATATTTCCGCATTCTTGTCTCATTTCCACATTCTTTTCCATATTTTAACATTCTTTTTGCATTTTTGCATTTTTGCATTCTTTTCTACATTTTTGCATTCTTTTCCATTATTTTCCAGATTTTTGCATTTCTATTCCGCATTTCCACATTATTTTGGGGCTAGTAATGTGCCTCTAGGAAGAGTAAGAAGGGTAGTTATTATGTTTTAGGTGCAGTCATTGATGTGGATGAGATGGCACAGCTTGCCACTATCATGGAATGGTCAGCCACAGTTTGCCCTAGGAAGAGTAAGAGGAGCTCTTGTTGTGGTCGATGTGCAAGTTCAAATGTTGATGATTTTGCACATTCTTAACTCCCTACTTATGATGAGACATAGCTTGCTGCCAGCTCCATGCACTTAATCTTTTATTTAGCATATCTTTGGCAATTTTGTATCTCATATTCAAATTTTTGTACTACCCTCTTCGAAAGGATTTTTTAAAAAAATAAGACATGATTTTAGAGTTGTAAGCAATTTCACACGTTCCTACGTCAAATGGCATGTTGTAATAACTACCTTCTAATAAAACACATACAATAGTGGGGTAAAATGGAGTTGAAGCCAGCCCTTTTATGCTTAACAAAATTTTTATAAAGCTTCTATTTTGTGTCGATATATACGAATGCTTTACTAGTGTTGGTATATATTGACAATAATTCCAATATATGTTTCCCAAAAAATTTGTTGATGCTTTGTGGGTGCCAAAAAAAATAAATGTACTTTTCATGTCGGTATTTTGTTGGAACCATCGAATACGTTGTAGTGAAAGCAAGCTAAAAAAGGATAACTTTAGTTGAGGTTGTGAGGAATGAGCTATGCCTTGCTCATACAAAGGCATATAATATCAGAACATATATAAACTACATCATTATATATCTTCCCCAACAAGGAAAAATGGGAAGAAGTACATAAAGACTTGATCATTTGGTAAAACCCAAAAAGTCAATCCTTGCAGTGGCACATGAAAAATTAGTAGGATAGCAATCAAGTCCCAACTTAAGCTCACTCTTCACCACCTTTTCCTCCTCTTTTAGAGCAAGTGTGTCAAGCCTACAAACCACCTTGAGGATAATTGTATCTGAAATAGTAGAGGGGAGTCTGTCTGACTCTCGTATGGAATCACTTTCAATTGTGGCAACTCTAGCTACTCCCACATGTGGGAAGTGGAAAGTTTATTACAAAAGACATGTTTCTTGCAATGATCCTTCAAGTGCAACTTTCAAAGTGTGACATGAATCTACTAAGCAGCTTGCTACTTTTTGATGCTACCCAAACTATGGATGAAGCTGCCAAACTACCTTCTATTCCAAGTGCTATTTCACAACGAAGGGCTAGAGCCAGAAAATGTCTAAACTTTGAAACACCTAGGAAGATATTTTACACAAATGAGTTATTCTCATTCTTTACAAATGTGATAGCTTCTTGTGGTGACTGTAATGACCCCAAATGACTCTAATGACCTTGGTTTAGTTTCTTGGAGATATTAGGATAACACCAAAAGACATTGAGAATATTGATGCCCTTTTCTATTCATTTCACATTTCGAGGTTGTTCTAAAACTCAGACAATCCTCCTTACTTTTACAAGCTTACTTTTACAAGAGAAATACATTCCAAATTATCTCTCACCACTTAACGACTCAACCAAGGTGAAGAAGCCTATAAGAAAATCATATTAAAAAAAAGAGAGGAACATAGCAAAATCAAAGCATACCAACAACAAAGCACACCAACAACAAAACAAGTAAGCCGTTACGTTTAGTGTTTGTTTGAGACATTAACAAAACCTCAAAAGACATTGAAAATAGTTGATGCTATTTGCTATTCATTTCACACTTTGAGGTTGTCCTTAAACTTATCCAATCTTGCTTACTTACTACTGAAAGACATTCTAAATTAGCTCTCATCGCTCAATAAAATAAATCAAGGTGGAGAATCCTAAAGTAGAACCATAGACAACAAAAGCAGGAATATGGCAAGCAAAGCACACAAACAACAAACAAAATTCTCTTAGTAGGAATATAGCAAGCAAAGGAAATGAAAGAGGTAAGGATCCCTTTCATTGTTCACTCCTTCCTACTCTTTCCTTCTCCCATCTTTAGCTTCTTTCATTCCATCCTCCTCGATCTTCCACCCTCCATTCCTTATCCATTATTGACATTATAGGAATCTTTTAAGGATTCTTGCCTAAATTGTAAAAATGGAGAAAAAACCCTATAGGCTATTTGATGAGATAAAATCAAATCTTTACAAACTTTCACTCCCTCTCTGAAAGATATGATAGCAAGAGATGCATGACATAATGGATATAAAAACTTAAGGTACTAAGAAATTCTATTAAACTAATGTCTCAGCTTGGCCAAGCTTGTTTTGAAATTACAACTAATCCAAATAGCCTTCAGACCAAACTAGACACTAAGCATCAATGCCCATCATGACTTAAAGTAGCAATTCGAGGAATCTTGGCAACACTACTATGACCTAGAACACCAAATTCTCCATGATGACTCTCATGAGCAAGGGAGATAGCATCAATACACATAGCCTATGATATAGATTCACCACACCACCTTGATTCTCAAAGATCACAACATTTGTGAAAACTCTTCAACACTGTCGAATTGCCATGTCAAGCTTATGGTAGTGATGTTTGCATGCTTGTGAACCACATGGCCATCTCCCATCCTTAACCTTACTCCATGATGGAACCCTATGAATTTCCCCAAGATATCCCCCTTTATTTGAGGAGGGGAGATAATAAAAAGACAACTGCTATAGAAGACATAGTGTAGAGGACATTTGTCCACACAATGCCAAACACTTTGACAAAAGAGAATTGCTAGATAAATGTTAAAAACCACTAAGATATCCACACAAGACCAACCTTAAAAAATATGCCTAATCACCCACATAGGACAAGGCTACCAAGATTTGACAGGGCAAGGCCAAAAGAATTTGGTCACCCATATAGGGAGAGACAAAAAGAAAATGCTATCTATCGATTTCAAAATGCCTAGTCATCTTCTATGCTCTGACCTTTGTTAGCTATTGCTAAAATTGCAAATTCTTTAGTTGCGGAGATTATTCAACCACAATGCTTTTCTCCTTTACATATCCTTTACATTGATCTTATGGCTCAACTTGAGTAGGCTTGTTTCCAATTACAATGGATCCAAAAAGAATTCACAGTAGACTAGATACTAAGTGTCAAAGCACATCATGACCCAAAATACCTAGTGAAGGAAGCCTAGAACCACTAAGTATTATGACCTAGAACACTAACTTCTCCATGATGATTCTCATGAGCAATAGAGATAGAGAGCACCAATGCACACAGCCTATGATATATATTTTCTGCACCACCCTGATTCTCAAAGATAATGAGCCTCTTCAGTACAATTGGACATGCCAAAATCATGCAGTGGTGGTTGGCTACCCGTGCCATTCACCTTAGTCCATAATGGACCCTATGAATATTATCGTAACAACCTAAAACAAGTCAAGGGATAAACCCGGGATAAATCATGATTGGGTGTATCCATTTTGGTTGCATCTATATTTAAGGGAATGCTCTAAAACCAAGGGAATAAAATACAATCTGATTAACTTATATAGTCCATGCACTACCTTAATATTTCATGGAACCAATAGCATCCATTTAAGACTAAATTTTCTCATATAGTGTGGCCTTCTCGTATTTAAGTTTCATGATTGGATACAATCAATCAAGCTTTAATACTTACTACAAAGTAGAAAAATATTAGACAAAAACGTAGGAAGAAGATAGAACCTACCTAAAAAGATAATAATGGAGTAAGAGGGAGAAATTCTTACTTCAAGCTCCCTTCATTCACAAGACAACCTTGCAAACTTTAAAATTAGATCCAACACATCTAGCTCTAAGTAATGACATGAAGATCTTAAATTGTTAGTATCTCATTGCGGTTGTGTAGCCACGGGCTCATTGGAATTGCTTGCATCTCTTTCTTTATCTCATCATCTTGAAAGAAACATCACCTCCTTACTATGCAACTTGAATCACATACCATCATTTTGCATCCATGCGATTCAATTGAAAAATAACCTAAGAGCAACTTATATTATTATATGCATCATTAATCTAAAGCCCAAACTAACCAATAAGAAATAGTACAAAAATGTTAATGCCTATTAAAATGATGATGTAGCATAGATGTATCTATAGGTCACCTCGATTTTTTTTCAATGAGTGAATGTAGAAAAAACCATTTGAATCTTTTGTTGTGCTTTCTTGAAGTCTTGTATAGATAAGTTTGCACCATTTCACATCCAATATAACATGTTAGATTCGTAAAATTTCACTTTCATGATAGCTTGTATTGTTCCAATGTAATCCATCTCACTTTCTACTATTTGGGTATAACTTGACTCTCTTGGGAGAACACCATTACATGTGTTATGGTTCACATAAAACTTTGCTATAAGAAAGTGACTACATTGCATTAAACTCTCTCTCTCTCTCTCTCTCTCTCTCTCTCTCTCTCTCACCACACACACACACACACACACACACACACAATAATTTTGATTAGTAAATGTATCTCTCACACACACACACTTATTTCTTCACACACACACACACACACACACATGTATATTTTTCCATCCATGAATTATTCTTTTATGTACACCTTGTGAAATCTCCCCTTTATACTCTTTATTTAACCACCCCACACACCAAGCACACTAATCCTCCCATACCTCCACTAACCCCTTCTCAACCCATGCTCTCATTCGCTCCTTGCTCCACTTGTGACTTAAACATTTTTTAAATTATCTAAGAATCCATATGGTTGTCTATATTCCTAGGCAAAGCGATAACAAGCTGGGGAAAACATGCATTACCTGTCTACCCAAATGTAACTATGTTGTTCTAATACCTACTTTGTTTGGATGGTGACAGGTAAGTGGACCCTGACCTTGGAACCTAGACTGCATGAGGATTTGACATCTTTTTTCAATACTGTGTTTGTCAAACTCAATATTATTATTAATTCTTAATTTTGGTGGAAACTTTTGCAAACTCTAGTTGCTCTTTATTTTTTCACTTTTTATCCAATTGATGGAATTAGTTGTATGGCTCATTTATTGATGGGACTTTTTAATCTAGACACACAATTTGATTTCTCAAGTAGCCTTTGGTTGAGCTAGTGCCATACAATTAATTCACATCCATTGGATAATTCTTTAGCATGGATGAATCCCTAGTCATTTTGCGATCTGCCTCTTTTCTACTAATTTCTGTATCTATTTTGCAGAAGTGGTTTACGCATTTACTATTGGCATCATTTTTTCATTTTGACACTTATCATATAGACCCACTTTTATTCACTTATTATTAGTAGGTGGGGAGTAAGTTCCACATGGTGGGCTTACTCCCCACCATGTAGTCTTACCTTCTAGGTTGGGGGTGGGCCACACACACACACACACACACCCCCCATAATTTTGATTAGTAGATGTATCTCACACACACATACACTTATTTCTTCACACACACACACACACACACACACCCATGTATACTTTTCCACCTATGAATTATCTATGTAGTACACCTTGTGAAATCTCCCCTTTATACTCTTTATTTAACCACCCCACACACCAAGCACACTAATCCTCCCATACCTCCACTAACCCCTTTTCAACCCATGCTCTCATTTGCTCCTTGCTCCACTTGTGACTTAAACATATTTTCAATTATCTAAGAATCCATATGGTTGTCTATATTCCTACGTAAAGCGATAACAAGCTGGGGAAAATAGGCATTACCTGTCTACCCAAATGTAACTATGTTGTTCTAACACCACCTAGTTTGTTTGGATGAGGTTTGGATGGTGGTACGTAAGTGGACCCTGACCTTGGAACCTGGACTGCCTGAGGATTCGACATCTTTTTTCAATACTATACAGTGTCAAACTCAATATTATTACAAGAAGAGGTCTAAAAAGTCCTTATCTAATATAATCATAGCCATATAGGAGTATTTTAAAATGTGTTTTTCCTCGCATGTGTTACCATAGAGTGACTGTCCTAGGATATCAAGAACACGTCATGATTATAACCTCTATGAGATATCTGTAAACATGGAAAAAGTTCCACAATTTGGCGTGTTCCTATTAATTCTTAATTTTGGTGGAAACTTTTGCAAACTCTAGTTGTTCTCCATTTTTTTAACTTTTTATCCAATTGATGGAATTAATTATATGGCTCAATTATTGATGGGACTTTTTAATCTAAATACACACTTTGATTTCTCAACTAGCCTTTGGTCTGGGATAGTGCCATACAATTAATTCACATCCATTGGATAATTCTTTAGCATGGATAATCCCTAGTCATTTTGTGATCCACCTTTTTTCTACTAATTTTTGTATTTATTTTGCAGAAGTGGTTTACGCATTTACTATTGGCATCATTTTTTCATTTTGACACTTATCATATAGACCCACTTTTATTCACTTATTATTAGTAGGTGGGGAGCAAGTTCCACATGGTGGGCTTACTCCCCACCATGTGGTCTTACCTTCTGGGTTGGGGTGGGCCACACACACACATGTATACTTTTCCATCCATGAATTATTCTTTTATGTACACCTTGTGAAATTGCCCCTTTATACTCTTTATAAAACCACCCCACACACCAAGCACACTAATCCTCCCATACCACCCCTTCTCAACCCATGCTCTCATTCACTCCTTGCTCCACTTGTGACTTAAAAATTTTTTAAATTATCTAAGAATCCATATGGTTGTCTATATTCCTAGGTAAAGCGATAACAAGCTGGGGAAAACAGGCATTACATGTCTACCCAAATGTAACTATGTTGTTCTAACACCTAGTTTGTTTGGATGGTGACAGGTAAGTGGACCTTGATCTTGGAACCTGGATAACTGGTCAATATATTTATCACCTATTAGTTAATTTTTAAATCATTGTCCTATTAAGTGCACATGATAAATTTACATAGGCTTGAGCATAACCCTCCACATTTATGCAAATTACAATAAATTTCTACTTAGTCCTAAGGTTCCACTAAAAATATGTAACCATACAATTTGGATTCAACATAAGAGGGCTTTAAGTTTCATGAAGGCACAAAGTTTTACATAGAAAAGAGGATTTTTATTCAAACATTCTTCACATACAAATTTTAGAAAGAGAAATGCAGGGTGCGTATGTGAGTAGGGTTTAGATATTATCCCTTAAAAGCATGTTTTATGCAAGTTTTTCTAGTATCACATCCCTTGGGTACTTAGTCCCTTCCATAGTTCTTTATGTTTTCCTTGACACATTGAGAAAGAAAATGAGAGATCTGGTTAATTTTAAAGGTCAACTATGCAAGTGCATGCACCATGAATCAAAGGGGTGAGGTCACCCCTCCAAGTGCATGCACATGCACAATGCCTAGGAGGGGGTGAAGTGACCTTAAAATATACTATGATAGGGCTACATGAATACTGGGGTATTTTCATTATCTCTTCTTATAGGAAGTTGATGTACCAAATGGAAATATCCATTGATTTCCAAAAAAGTGTTCATTCAAGGAAACATCAGTATACCATTCGCATCTAGTACATAATTGTAAACAACTATAATCTTGTATGGGGTTTGTGTAGTTATGCTATGAAATGCATTGGTTAGAAGTTTTTAGAAAGGATAAACTAAATCATTTAATTGCTAAGAACTAGATTTTTTAATGGTATGAGGAATTCACATTAAATATTAATACAAAAGAGGCTCAACTTTTGGATCATGCATAGTGTTCAATGCTCGTTCAATGTACACTATAAAGGTAAACATGTGCTCCTCATCCTCTAAAATGGTATCCATCTTTTTAGTAATGCTCAAAGGACTACTTTGAAATGAAATTATTAGAAAATACTTCAATCTAATGTTAAAAAAACCACCCATTTTAAACTAATGTAAAATGACTAAGATATACTCAAAGGGTAGCCATTCACTTTATACTTTAAAATTACTATTTTTAGATCATCTAGGGAAAGGTCTATGTATTGTGTGTGATAGCCTTTAGGTCATGCATCCTTGTGGGTACTATGATTTTGGATACTTTTTAAATTAGGCTTATAATGAGGTTCTATGATGTAGCATCTATCAGTAGTTAGCTACCATGTGCTCATAACTTTCATTTCCTAATATGATAATTGGATTATGAGTAATCAAACGTGAACCTGGGCAGTTGAGGAACTAGTAATATGTGCCCATTAAATTTTTTTACTTTGATAATTGGAAATCACTGAACTCAAAGGTGAATCTAGGTGCATTGTAGACATAGGATATTTGTCTCAATTTGATAATTGGATTATGAGTAAACTCAAAGGTGAATCTAGGTGCATTGTACACATAGTAATCTAGGATATGTCTCAATTTGAGCAAATGTAGTTCTTAGTGTATAACAATGTTGATGTTGACTAGAACCATAAAGATTATGGTGAATCTGCAATAGAATTCGGGTGTAGTTTTAAAGGAGCACTTGGAAGACATTATGTTTTTAAAATGTTCCTTCAAGGGCTAATAACAAAGCCCCTACCACACATGCCTAGATTCCTTTTGTATTGTAGAGCTTAAAAGATTAAAATGTCCCCTTACATATGTAAATTTGTGTGCAATTTCTTGATTCAAAGACGTATCTTGAACCCACATGCTATGCTTATATACTTTTGGGTGCACTCCCTCTCCCCCCCCCCCGTCTCTCTCTCTCTCTCTCTCTCTCTCTCTCTCTCTCTTAGTTGTTAAATATTTAAAGCACATTTCTAACACTTTCCTTTGTACAATTTTATTATAACTCCTTGTTCATTGACTTTTTGCATGTAAAAATGAGAGCTTTCTCTATCTCCAACTTATAATCCCTTTGTAAAGAATGTTTATAGACAAAAATTGTCAACTAAAAGATCCATTGTCTTGAGGTCACATGCTATAAGTTCATATTGTAACTAAAAGATCCATTATCTTGAGGTCATATGCAATAAGTTCATATTGTAACCCCTCTCCCCTCCCTTTCTTCTTGCCTCCCTATGAAATTCATAGGCGCCAGCCTCCTTGAATTTGTATCTTTCCTCAACATGAACATAAAACCTTGTTATAAAGTTGCAGACACTTCCCCTCTCATAACATTTCGTGCTTCCATAGCATATTTTATTAGTAAATTATTCTATCGTTCAACTAGATATGTGGCTAAGGGGTTGTACCTAGTGTGTCACATCCTGTATAAGCATTTTTTAATCAAGTTGGCACTATCCACCATGAATCAAAATAATTCATATTTGGAGATGTGATGAGATGTTGATCGTGTGATGAATAATGTGACTTTAAACTTATGCACATGCACATATACACGATAGGGACTCGTAGACCCATAAGAGCAATGACGTCATCTATTTCGAAGAAACAATTTGAAATTTCTTATGATATGGGAATATTTTTAAAAAACGTAGGCAACATAAGGAAAATACTTAACAAGTGTAATTTGGGATATGTTCAAGTTCGCTTTCCTATGAGGTATAGGATAAAAAATGTCAAACAAAACGTGGTGAACAAAAGCATGCAAAGATATGAATACAAAATTCTGGGAGGATAGGAGTATAAATATTTAACAAACGGAGGGAAGAGAAGTTTGATAAGGAGTATGTGGTCACATATGACAAATGTTATTAATCCCATTTTAAGCCTATGGACTGTGGGGTCCTCCATCCTAGGAGCACTCATGGCACTCCATTAAGAATAAATTTGGAGTATGCTTACACCTCTAGCAATTACATGTTGCAAATCAAGGCTTACTTGCAATTGAAGAGATTGCCATGGGAGTACATGTGGTTCCTTGAATTTCTTGTTCGAATAGTTGCATTAGTTGTGAAGACTTTTCATTCTTGTTATAGCTACTAGAAGTAAATTCAAAATAATGGGATACTTGCTTTGTGGAGTTACTAGTTTTAATAATCGCCTAAATTGTGGAAAATCTCATCATTATTATAGGTCATTTGAAAAGGAGGGGTCCACTTGAAACTATAATTTAATATACAAAGAAGAGAAAGCACTCATTGAAGGTATTTGATTTGCACTAGAAAGACAAAAGTAGTAAAAAAAAACAATAACTATAATGAAATGCAAATGTAAGTAGCGACCTTGTGAATGGCCCTTAGATGTGTGTGAAATTAAGGTTTCTTAGTGACTCCCACATACCTCCTCCTTTTTAAATAAAAATGATAATAGGAGTTTGGGTAAAATGCCATTGATCACCAAGGCACCAAGTATTATGGGGGTTGCCCCAAAAGTTTTGGATGCACGACCCACATCAAATGAATGAATTTTGGTAAGCACTCACTTAGAGATTGTGAGGGATGTAAGAAGCTACTCCCTTGGACATCATGGGATTCTACAAATATTTTTTGAGTTTGTGGATGGGGTTGGGTGGGGAGAACTCCATGAAGCAAGGAGGGAGGTGATAAAAATATGGCATGATCCCATTCTTTCTTGGAAGCTCATTATACAAATGAAGGAAGGATCATGTAGAATGGAGAGGGAGGGAGGACGTTTTGGGGAAGGTGAGATATGGGGAGGGGGGAATATGATCTTAGTGCATGGACTAGGGCCCAATACTTATGTGATGACATGAGCATGATGAAGGGGGTAGTGGGTGCCCACGTTTTGAGGGTCAAACAAGGTGCTCCCTTGGATATAAGAGCATGTGCTTTATATTCAGAAGGGGGCTATGGTTTAATGTACCCCCTATGGTACTCAACTAAGCTTATCCATCTTTGTGTGGAGTTACTAGTCCCTTGAGGCATTTTGAAAAGGTGTCCACTTTTGGCTCTTACAAGTTGCATTAAACTTGTGGCATTTGAAACCGTATTTACTTGTTGCATTTAGCTTTTATTTTTGTAAATACTACTTGAAGTACTCTTGAAATAGTATAGGTGAAGCTTTTACTTGAAGTACGCTTAAAATATTCAACGAGAGACTTTAAAGAGCAGAAATGACTAAGTGAAATGAGACCCCAAAGGGAGAAGGTGAACTTGTGGAAACCGTGTTGCACTTACAAGTTGCATTAAACTGTTATTTCTTTTAAAAAGATGCATTAGCTTGAATATCATAGGAGAAGATCGTAAAGTATGTAAGAGCTTCTCCTATAATATTCAATGAAGGACTTGTAAGAACAAAAGTGACCATGTGACCTAAGCCCTCAATACTTGGATCAAACTCCACAGTGCACACAAAGATCAAACTCCACAGTGCACACAAAGTGTACGTTTGAGTGTTCCTCCTTGCAGTTAGTTACTCTCTGTGTGAGGCTTGAGCCCTTGGCCATTGGAGACATGCAGTTACTCATCTTCTTCATCCTTTGCCCGCAGTTCCTCTTTCAGTTTCTCCACTTGTGTTTGCCTCGTGCAGAAATTGACCCTCCATCTTCCTAGTGCAGAGCTATAAAGCTGAAGGCCTCCTCAACACCCACACAGCACAGACCGCTCACTGGCCTGCTCTTTGTCTCCCAACCCCACACCCACAGTTTGCCTCTCCCTCTCTATCTCCCTTCTGTATCCTCTGCAGTACACTCGTACTGCTCCTCTGCTTTGTCCCCAGCCCTTGCCTTCTCCAGACGACGCATATCAACGCCATCACCACCCTTTGCACAGTCCCTCCATAGCTTTCCCACTCACCTTTCTGCTTGCCTCTCCTGTGCCTTCCTTCTCTCTCGCTCCCTCAGCGTACTCCCCCTCTCTTCCTCTACAGCTCAATTTCCTTTGCCTTGTTTCCGGCTTTTTAAGGCTATATAAGCACCCCCACCCTTTCAGACTTTCCCACCTCTTTCAGCACTTTAAGAATAACCCCAGCTTGTTCAGTCTAGCCTAGCCCATATCTTTTACACATTAGGCACTATCTCTCTGTACTCCCCCCCGCTTCGATCCCCCTCTTCTCATCTACCCCCATATTCGACCTCCTCCAACATGGCCGCTGCCGTCGCTCGTCCCATTGTCACCAGTTTCGCAGCCGGTGACCCCGTGGACTGGCCTGAGCCCATCCAACGCGTCCAAATCCTTGCGGAAAGTGGCCTCAGTTCTCTGCCTTCCCAGTACGTAAGGCCCGAGTCCGAGCGGCCTTCTCAGCATGACACAAACGCTGAACAGTTGGAAATCCCGCAAATTGACATGTCTGGATTTGAGGACGAGAAGAAACGAAAACTGATTTTGGCGGAAATAGCTCATGCCTGCGAGGAGTGGGGTTTCTTCCAAATTGTCAATCATGGAATTCCCCTCTCTCTTCTTCAAAGAATGTTGCTGGTGTCCCAGCAGTTCTTTGACCTGCCCCTGGAAGAAAAGCAAGCATATGCTAACAATCCCTTGACTTACGAGGGTTATGGCAGTCGCCTTGGGATCGAAAAGGGTGCAATCTTGGATTGGGGTGATTACTTCTATCTCAATATCTTGCCCACTTGTATCAGAGACACAACAAAGTGGCCAACACGACCAGCCTTGTGGAGGTGAATGTCTATAAACGTGACCATTCCAATTGCTAATAAGTACACAGAGACAGTAATCTGCTTTATATTCAGATTGGAGAAAATGTGGGTTTCTCTCATTTTGTCTTCGTTGATTTTAATCGTGCAGGGAAACAATGGACGAATACAGTCGTCACGTTGCGAAATTGAGCCAAAAGCTGCTGAGCGCCATTTCCTCTACCCTGGACATTCCGCCTTCTACGTTGAGAGAAGCATTCGGTAACCAGGATAGCAGTCTCTCTATCCGGGTCAACTTTTATCCACCATGCCCACAGCCAGACCTCACTCTTGGTCTCTCTTCTCACTCGGACCCTGGGGGCCTCACCGTCCTTCTGCAAGATGAGAACGTTGAGGGTCTACAGGTGCGGTACGATGGACGGTGGGCTACTGTCAATCCCGTTGCAGGTGGACTAGTTGTCAATCTGGGCGATCAGATTCAGGTAGGCGCTAGGATTATTCATATAAGAATTTTCGTCTTTGTTGTTGCTAAATTTCCCCTTGTGAAGCTCTATAATCTTTTAGTAAGTTAGTATGTGCAAATGCTGACGAACTCGGCTATTTGGATTCAGATCCTGTGTAATGGCAAATATAAGAGCGTGGAGCACCGAGCCATTGTGAACCGGGACAAGAAGAGGGTATCAATCGCTGCTTTCTGTAATCCGGCGAACGATTGTGTAGTTGGCCCGCTTAAGGAATTGATGAATAAAGCGACTCCCCCGCGCTATCAATCTATGACCTTCAGGGAATACAGATCCTTTATCCGCAGAAACGGCACCAAAGGAAAAGACACTGTGGAATCTCTGAGCTCGCCCAGATGATGTCCCTCCCATGTACCATATCAAATAGAAATCCAAAAAAAAAGCTTTATTCTGTGAATGGACTGTAGGGAGCCTAAGTTGCAAGCTGATTCTAACCTGAAATTTGTTTATCTAGCAACTTGCAAAAAAGTAATAGTAGCATCGCGCTACCTTGCTTCCGACAACCCAGGAAGACAAACAAAATATGCACATTTCACCGCGTATACCACTACGGTAGATTTATTATATCGGTTCTATCGACGACGTCCACGATCGTGAGCATATGTACAAACGCTGATTATATTTATCGGAAGTACTTCGCACCTGTACCACTACCAGTAATATAAGCAGAAGACATTGCAATTGCATGCGTTACTCGTTAGAATATGGTTATTTATACAGATGCAACTTCGAGGAAACCGAAGGTATAACCGACACTTGCAACCAGGAATAATGGAGGCCGCTCTTTGACCAAGAAGCTGTGGGTGCAGCTGCGAAGTGCGTACGCGTGCGATTAAACTTTCATTTTTGCACGATCTTTTGTGTCGAGACGCTGAGAGTAGGAAGCTTCGAAGTAGAACAATCAACTGCTCGAACTTCGAAATATCAAAGGACTCTCTCACACGCATTTTGTGTGTCGCCCCTCACGTGTTAGACATTTAACATATCCATTAGAAATGAGCACAGCACGTGAAGATATTTCGCCTGTATGTACTATGGACTCTAAGGGCTAGTGCACACGATGCCAACAAGGGTCCATATTTGAGGTGGGGTCGAATAAATAAGGCGGGAGGAAAGAGTTCTCCATGAGATGTCTAGTGGGTGTAAGCACCTCACACAGCAAAGCCGGCTCTCAAAACAAAACAAAACACACGATGCCAACGATGCACCTCTGGTGGTGCATTTTTTATGCTAGCACATCTTTCCATTTTGCAACTCCTAAATGGAGGTTGTCATTTCCAGCACCAATCCTCAATTTTCGCACCAACCAATATAAGGCTGCCATCCAGTCCTGCCATAGACTGCAGTGCCTTCAATGCTCAGGACAAAGATGGGCGTGCTAAATTCCAATCAAAATGCTCAGCTCTCATATATAGACTCATTGCAGAGCTCCCTGCATGTTCTTACATCTCTTTCAAACAAGCAGAGATGCATGAAACGCTTCAGTGTTTTGGAGCTCATTTTAACGTGTGAACAAGACATTGTCCGTGCACCAATCACACATTTGGTCACCGTGTGCACTAAGCCTAAGAGCCAGTGCACACGAGAGGAAGATGCTGAGCTGGTGCCATTCCTTGGTTTAGTCCACACTCCTAAATTGCTAAGCTCATTTAAAGCATTTAATAGAGGTTTGACTTAGCTTTGAGTACTTGTATGGAGCTCTTTACATGTGAGAGTTGGACATTTTTTATTGGCTTGCCCATCGACCTTTGTACCAACTGTTGAGGATTTGAAGGCTTTATAGCTCAACAACAATGCTAGATGGCAACATTCTATTGGGGTTGGGAAGGAATGGTGCTCTGGTGATGGAAATGGCACCCTAAAAAAATTGAGGTATGAATCTGAGCATCAATAGCACTACAAGCTCGTCTTGCATTTCAGGTAGTGTCTGCACTGGCCCTTTGGGTTCTAGGATTATTGAAAATAGTTCCTTTGTGTTTTGATTAGTAGTGCATCATCATGGCTATTCTCCAAGTTTGTGAATTTCCACTTGTAATTATTTTGAATAGCTGATTAAGTTGGGCTACCTTTTCTGAAAAGTTAATAAAATTATGAATTTCCACTTGTAATTTTTTTGAAAAGTTAGTTAAGTTGGGCTACCTTTTATGGAGATTATTCTACAGAGCTTTTATCTTTGGATTAAAACATCCTTTTGATAGCCGAACACACAAAAAAATTCACTTGCTTCCTCTTTGCATCCAAAAGCACTATTTACCACTATATTAGGGGGCAATGCACAAACAATGCTGACATGCACTTGCGCACTCTTGTATTTTTCCAAAGCACTCAAGATATAATTATTGATTTGAGATTCCACTACAAGATCCTCAAATATTTCTTTTTGCATACATGTCCAAGTCACTCCTTTAAAGCTACACATCTTATGGCTTGGAAGAATTGTAATATGTTTTCAGGCTTTGTAGGTAATTCACAAGATCTCAGGGGTGTCACAAGGAAAAAAAGTTAGCTATCATGTGCATTCAACACAAGGATATTTTTAAATCATTTTTTAAACAAAAATATAATTATAGAGGGATATCATAAAGTTACACATTTAGATAGAAAAAGAGTCTCTTTTAATCATAGAATATTCACAGTGTAGGGATTTTAAAAATAGGCCTTGAATGCATATGGTGTATAGGGTTTACATAAAGTGACTCCCTCGAGCTCAAGATATAATGAAAATTTTGCCTCATGATACTAATGATAACTTTGCACATACCTAGTAAGACACTTAGTACCCCCAATAAGATAGTTTTACATGTACTTAGGATGACACTTGTGGTTAGGTAATTCTTGTTCTGATGGCAGCATTTGAGGTTCATTGTTTGCTTTTGGTGTAGCCATTTTTGGTGAGGTATAGGGAATTTTCTATATACAGGTATCTTTTATGACCCATAACTTATGCATTACTCAATGAAATTCGATAAACTTTGTCTTCAAGTTGTAGTACAATTCCAAACTTGAATATGAGAACAAAAACTTTTGGAATAATGATTTGAAATGAGACTATTAAAGCATGACAAGTGCTATGTTGCATGTGAAGCATGCATCCTAAAGAGTATGGGATATAGTAATTTATTCAAAAACATCAAAATTTTGTTATGTATATACATGCAAACAAGTAATCATTCAAAAGTACACTACGTGAGCTTCTTCTAAACCCAAGCACACACCTAAATGAGAACACTAGGTATGGGTTAACATGCCTCCAATGTTGTGCTAAAATTATGCACATCCATTTGAGGGCACGCTCCATAATTTTTTTTGATTTGTTAAAAATTTGGAATCCAAACTAGTGGGACTACTATATGGTGGTCTTAAAAAATTAATAGTTTTTTATATTGGTATCTAGATTCACCATATAATGGAAGAATTTAAAAATTAGCAATTTGTGCATGTGCAAAGATCTTTTAATAAATCCAACAGTGTTTACAATTTTGAATTGTTTCTTTTTCCAATGCACTTGCTTCTATATGGCTCATAAGCATGCCAAATATCATTGCATTTCATAGTACACAGCATGAAACCCAATAGCGTGAACTTTGGCCTATTTATATTTTGAAGCATTTTAGGCCACATTGCACTTTTTTGGGATATCCAATTCTCCTACCATGTATCATCGGAGGAGGAAGACCCGGTAGCTAAAAATCTTGCTACTCCCATGAATTTCAAAATTTCACACCTCCCACCTATCGAATCTTGGAATATTGAGTACCCGCAACCTAAACTAGCCTTGTAACTCGCAGGCACCTCGACGTGACCTTATGCAGACTTTGGTTTGGCATTATCGTGTTTCAGGTAAGTTGTCTTCTATTCTTTGCTTGCCTCACAAGCTAGCTTCTCTCTATTTTGGAGGTCTATTCTGGTGATTCACTGATCATTGCCAAGGTGTCAATGGCAACATGCAGCTAGCCATGGCTTGCAAGGGAAACAGATAGAGGATGTGAGACAGGAAAGTTGAAAAGCTTGGTCAAGGAACAAGGAGCAAATTGCGGGTCGAGGAAAGCAATGACACGGTATCAAAACAGCAACAGAAGACACTTTTTCAATGTTTGCGGATGGAGAAACAATGAGAAGAAAGAAGACTCCTTGTAGAGTAGCAAGAGAAAGCAATTGCACATGCACACATTTGATCATTGCCATCAGAGCGAAGAACACGAGCTCTGGTATCACGATTGGTGGGAGCATTTGAGGCAACAACATCATGCCATTTAGGGAATACTAGTCTCAAGGCTCAGGGGGTGACATAAAACCACCCCTCTTTGGTTATGAGACCTCGGGAGATGCACACCCAAGAGACGATGCTCTCTAACCTGAGAAGAAATAGCCTACAGAAAGTGAAAGGGGTGAACAGCTTAGCTCAACTAGCTACAAAGAGGGCAATATTAGCTATGTTGGTGTCCCATGAAATAAAGGAGAAACCGCTTGGGCGTAAAATGTCGAAGATGTTGTTAATTAGAAGGACCAATGTGGCTCCAACGGTTGAACACAGAGCAGAAGCAATAAATGATCATCCCAATCCGAGAAGTCCGTGGGCTTCAATAGAACATAAGAGAAGGAAAGACAACCTAAGTGCAAAAGTCATTGCTACAATAATGATGTTTTGGCACAAAAATAAGAGAGTTTCTCCAAATAAGGATATCTCTAGAAAGTGGACGGGACACAAGGTTTTTGATGAGCACATCATACACATGCTTGATACAACGCAGGTCAGTGGTTGCCTAAACTGACCCGGTGGTTGTTTGTGATTGAGATTTGGGATAATTTACTTGTTTCATTTCTAAAGCAGGCTAGCTTGGGCTTAATGTGATTGTCCTAAACTAGCCCGATGATTGGAACATCATGCAACCGTGGCTAGTTGAGCTCAAACACCAATTATGTGATTGTCTTGAACCAGCATGGTTGAACAAAAATTAATAGCAATATATTTTGAAGCAGAATGATATTATATTGTTATTGTCCTAAACCATCCCATTTGTTGGGATGCCATGCAACAATGGCTAGTTCAACTCAAACACGAGTTATGTGATTGTCATAAACCAGCATGATTGAAATAAACTAATAGCAATACATTTTGCAACAAAACATCAATATATTGTTATTTTACTAAACCAACCCAGTGGTTGGAACATCACGCAACCGTGGCTAGTTTATCCCAAATGCCAATCATGTGATTGCCCTGAACTAGCGTGCTTCAATAGACATTAGTTGTTGATCAGCTCAATGGTTGAAATTACTGTGTTTCTTAGTACTTAAAAGTTTCCTACTATACGATTCATATACCACTTAATTTCTAGATCATGATGGCTGGGACTTAATGTGATTGTCCTAAACCGGCCCGGTGCTAGTTCAAGTGAAACAATAGTTACTAATTGAAATTGTGGTTAAACAAAAATAAAGAGAAGAAAAGCAATGTATTGGTATTAACTAATTGTGAAATTCAGAAATGAAAAGAAATATATTGTTATTTTCTAATTGTGAAATTCATAAATGAAAAGCAATATAGTTGTTATTGTCTAATATGTGAAGTTGTGATCATCAGGCTAAACCATCCTAGTATTTGAAATTAGGACTATTCTAAACCATCTTTGTGGTTGAAATTGTGACCGTGTCCTAAACCATCTTTGTGGTTGAAATTGTGACCATGTCCTAAACCAACCCGATGGTTAAAATTGTGACTGTCCTAAACTAGTCCGATGGTCGAAATTGTGACTGTCCTAAACTAGCGTAGTGGTTGGAATTATTTTATATTGCTAGTAGCTTGATTAGTTTAATTATTAGATTCATTATATGTGACTATATTAAACTAGCCTGGGGGTCGAAATGGTTTTGTTTTTCCATAGGTTGATTAGTTTAATTAGACCGCATTTTTTGCATGTACGTTGTGTTTTGTTTTGTTTTCCTGATAGTAGTGCAAAAGGGGGCTATATCTCAAGTTTATGGATCAGAATCTTGACATTTTAATTGGGTAGAGGAGCTTTGAACATTGTAAGCCTTGGTATGTCTCAAAACTCAAAGACAAGAATGTTTGTTGTTGTAAAATACACATAGATTTGATCTGGCCTGGCAAGCTATGAATGCCTTGAGACATGGTCGTGTTGGAGCATTGCTCCATGGGGATCGATGCCCATGTATCCTCAATGAATGGACAATATATAGGACACCTGGATCTTGATCACGTGTTGCAAGGGAGACTAGGTTTTGTAGCCTAAGGTTTATGTGGGAGCCAATGGTTTGTCTAAAGGGAGACCGTGAGTGATACCCCATTGAATATATTCATGGCACATGCAAGTATTGTAGTTTGAAGATGAAGAGGAGGCAATTTTATGTCTGTCCAAATGAAATAAGGGAAGACATCCCTATTGCTCTAAAATGGAGGAGATTTGAAAATATCAATGCTGAAGGATCTGATAAAAAGAGATGGCTACTATCGTATAAGAGCACTCACTTGAGGGAGCTTATAGGTCACTTGGTTTAATCTATCCCAAGATATGTGCTTGAAAATTTAACAGCCAGTTGGTAGGACAAGTAGTTCAAGACGTGCCTTGCCAATTTTCCCCATGATAGTATTGTCTCTATCATAGATTTTGATAGAAATTATTCATTTCAAGAACAAGATGAGATACAAAGTGCTCACTAGTACAACAAGCATATAATAATTCTTGTGCATATCACATACAATCATTTGCTTAATTCTTCTATGACTGATGCCAATCTACTTGTTGACTCATAGGAGTCCAGGCTAGTATAGGAGTCCAAGTCAGTGCAACACATATACCATTTATATATTTTGGATGATAGGGAACATGACACCTTATTTGTGTAGCATGCTCTTCTACTGCATTGGTAATGGTTGAAAAAAGAAGATACCAATGCAAAAAATATAAAACAACATTGAATGTGGTCAGATTGTGTTGCCTCTCAATTGTGATCAGCCCATGGATTCCACTTTGTCTCAAGGTTCAAATCCCTGACCGGTCTAGACATGATATGGAATTTCTTTGGGTCTAGCTATGGCAAGGGTGAACATGATATGGAATTTCTTTAGGTCTAGCCATGGCAAGGGTGAACATGATGGATGTTGTGATGTTATTAAGTGGCTCTTTTTAAACACCAATTAACATATGATGCTGTAACATGGCTTACAACAACCTCTCCATAGGCACGCATTCAACTTTCAGTAAATAAAGCCTTTAGAATAGTGTAGTGCACAGTGTTCCAGAAGTGAAAGTGGATGAAGTGAAAAGGAGAAGTCGGCAAGATTGCAAGAAAATTAAAGGAAATCATAGTTTTCATAGCACATGGGGCTTTTCAAAAAACCACCTAATCAAAACAAGAAAACTTTCTTGGTTCTATAGCGCGTGCATCATAGGGATCATGACAATTGTGAGAGAACATTGCAACTGCGAAGACACAGGAGCGAGTTTAATTTTTCCCTCTATGTTCAGATTGAGTGACAAAAAATGGAGAGACAAACAATGACTCACCATAGTTTGGGGAGAATTTCTATGACAGCACTGACTGTTTAGTTGAGGATGACCCATACTTTGTGTTGCAGTGCACAAAACCTAAGCACAAAGGTGGAGGAATCATTTAAGGATCATTGGGGAACAACCTATGAGAAGTAGGATGTAGTATTTGGAGCTTTTTGGTACAAAAAAACATCCAAGAGAGGCCACAATTACGTTCTATTACATAAGAGTCCTCAAGCTTAAATGTGTATTTTCATGTAGTAAGACCTATTAAGTTCTAGATGCAACCTATGCCACAATGAAAGAAGGGAGAGAGTATCTTCAAATTGGATTTAGACATGCATGACAACATCATGGAGTGTCTTGGAGTAGTGGACGAGGATGACTAAGATAGTATTAGGAAAATGTATTCTCATTACAACGAAAGAGTATTCCACTTATCCTAGAACATGGAGAATGTATTTGAGACTATGCTTCTTTTAGTAAATCCCAAACAACCACCGTGCTTATTTTTGTAAATCCCAAACAATAAATACAATGCTTATTTTTAGTATATCCCAAAACAACCACTGCACTTGTTTTAGTAAATCCCATAACTATAAATCCTAGTAAAAGAAAATCCCAAAACCATCACGCTTGTTTTTGTAAATCCCAAACGATAAATCCCACACTTGTTTAAAGTAGATCCCAAACAACCACCGTGCTTGTTTTAGTAAAACCCCATAAATAATCCACAAATCTACAAATCCACAAATCCTAGATGAATGAATTGTATGACATTCATCTTGTAATAATAGAAGCAATCAACCGTGTTGGTGGCAGTTAATATCCTAGTGTGCAACCAACCACTACACTGGCGACCACTTATCTTGCACTACCGTTGTGCTATCCTAAAATGGATCATATTATTGCAAAGTGCTATACTAAAATAGTCCCCTTTAGGTTGGTTCTCTTTATCTATTGTCAAATTTCACCCACTGGGCTAATGACCACAAATCCTAAATGAATGAATTGTATGCCATTCATCTTATAATTCTAGCATGCAACCAACCTCCAAGCTACAACCAACCGGTGCTATACTAAAATGAATCGTATTGTTGCAAAGTGCTATCCTAAAATAGATACATTGCCCAAGTAAAGTTTGGATAACATTAATAATTCAATAGATTACATACAGATTACATAGATTACATCCAAAGACTCCTTTCCTGAAGATTACATAGATTACATCTCAAAGAGTACTTTCCTGAAGGGGGCTGGTTCCTCTCTTCAGGAGCTTGGCCCTCCCTTCATGTCACTTCCTCTTTCCTTGCTTTGAGCTCCCTAGTTGCAGGTTCGGCCCTTCTTGCTCCTTTCCTGAAGGGGACTGTTTCCTCCCTACAAGGGTCATTGTTTTCTTGGATGTAGCCAATTGCAAAACTATTTTTGGGGACATTTTGAGGCCGCGATGTGATGCACTGTTGGGGGAGATTTTGAATTTGGAAGGGACCCATGCTCTTGCCAAAAATTTTATCGGTGTCATGATGCCCATTTGTGTAATAATGAGAAACAATCTATCATTTTGAACACCGTAGAGCTCGACACATAGCAGCTCTACCCTGCTTTGCGTAGCACAGTCTTTGGTCTGGACTACATCTTGTGGTTAATATCCTAGTGTGAAATCAACCACCGCATTGGAAGCCACTTATCTTGCACTACCATCATACTATCCTAAAATGGATCCTACTACTAAATAGAGCTATACTAAAACAATCCTCTTTAGGGTGGTTCTCTTCATCTATCATCATATTTCAACCACTGGGCTGATGACCACAAATCCTAAATGAATGAATTGTATGCCATTTAACTTGTAGTCCTATTGTGCAATCAACCTCCGAGCTGTAACCAACCAGTGCTACACTAAAACGAATAGCATTGTTGAAAAGTGCTATCTTGAAATAGATACATTGCCCAAGTAGACTTTGGAGAACATTAATAGTTCAATAGATTACATACATCTCAAAGACTCCTTTCCTTCAGGGGGTTGGTTCCACATTGATTTGAGCAAGTTGCCTTTTTGAGCTCCCTGATTTGCTCGGCCCTCCTTGCTCCTTTCTTGAAGGGGGCTGGTTCCTCCCTTCAGGGGCCGGGTCCCTCCCTTTATGTCACTTCCTCTTTCCTTGCTTTGGGTTCCCTAGTTGCAAGCTCAGCCCTTCTTGCTCCTTTCCTAAAGGGGGATAGATCCTCCCTTCCAGCTCCTTTTCTTTGCAGTCAGGCTCGGGGGCTTGGGCTTCTTCAATTCAAGATCCTCGTTTTTTGCAAAATTTTCCCTAATGGCAAATTGAGATGTAGTAGCTACTTTCTCCCTTTTGATAGCTGTAGCGAGTAGGCACATTTGATCTCTCCATGACCTGGGTAGTGGCACATTACATAGTCTACATGCTGAGCTTGCATCCACAAACACACCAAAGCAAAAAGCATGCATAGGGTGGTAGCACGAAGGACATTAGATCATGTAGCCATCTATGATGCGGGTCTTGCAGATAGAGCATTTTGGACCCTGCTGCATAACATGATAGGCATCCGATTTAACAATTGTGGCCGTCAATACCATAGTCTAACTCTATACATGAAGAAGTTTCCTCTTGATTCCTTCCTTCCTCATACTAAGACTGCGGATGTTCTCCTTTAGCTCCTCCACTCTTTGCTCATTTTGTGCAACAACTTCATCTAATTCCATCAGCATCTCTTGAAGCTACTTAAATTGATCAATAGTGTTAAGATGAGCTATTTCTAAGACTTCCAATCTTGTTTGGAAATCCCTCATGATGAGGATTGCTTTTCAAAACATTTGAAAGCCATTGCAAGGTCATGCACAAACTTGTTGCAAGGTCTTGTGCCTAAATTTCAAAAATTGTAAAAGTGGTTATAGATAACAAGTTCCACCGTGGATGCTAAAACTTGCTCCATTGTGGCCGCTCTCTGCATCCTTCATAGTGTGGAGAGCTGCCTCATTGTCTTCTCCACTATGGCTGCTCTCCGCCCCATCCTTCTTAGCCTTGAAGCTCTCTCGTAGATTTACATCACCACTCTGGTTTCTGCATTCTCCCTTTTCAATTCCTCCATCATCTTTTCTTTTTCAATGTTGTGGTGTGGTCTCAATAGGGACTCATGTGTCATGGGGTAGTTGAAGATATGCCGACGGAGCTTCTACTCTCGGCTACTCCTTGTGGGAGCAATACATAGCACGAGCCATTCACAAGTGTCACTCAAGTGGCCTCCGGATTATTGCAATGTGGTTTCATGCAAGAAAGAGGGAAGGGGAAGAGGGGAGGGGAGAGGGAGAAGGAGGGAGAAGGGAGGAGGACTCTCTTGGAAGAGAAGAGGGAGCTTGTATTCAAACTTGTGCAAACAAAAATGAAGACCAAAGTCAAACTTTTGGCCTTTTATACAAGTCACCTTTTGAAGGGAGGGCCAACCCTTTCCCTTTTTAGCACTCGCCCTCACTTTACAACCATGGGCTCTTAGGCTCATAGGGTGCCAAGGCATATTGCTATTCTTATCGACTCTCCCTACTAGTGGAAATAGCGCTTGTGTTAACCATATTAAAGTGCTTGGGACAAACCTAGTATTAGGAGGTGATCCTAACCGGCGATTCCCAAATAGTGCTTGTGTTAGCCTCACCACTCCTAGGCTCGGGTGATTTGGGGCTCAAACTCCCTGAGTGCCCTCACACCTTCACCTACTTGTGGTCATGCATGATGCATGAGACTCAAACTTCGAGCGGCGAGACTCAGCTTCGTCGAGACGCTCAATGATAACCTTGTCTTGGGATGATATTTGGGGAACAAACTCCCTGAGTTTGAGCTGTCTTCTTTCATGGCTATTTCTGTTGGCGTTGCTATTTCCTGTGGATGTGGAGCTAGAAAGTGCAAGGCGCATGCACTCTTCATGGCTCAGAAGTGTGCATCTCCTTGTTCCAACACCTCCTTGTTCTGAGCGAGGGTAGTTGGAACATATAACTTGTGCATGTTGCCTGGAATCTTTGGACTTTTGGGCGGGCTTAGGGTATTTGGGGATCAAACTCCCTGAGTTTGAGCTGTACTCCTTCTGTGTGCACATTGCTTGTAATCTTTGACCTTGGTGTATTTGGGTATCAAACTCCCTTGAGCTTGTCCTATTGAAGAAGATCATTCTACTTGGTCACCTTTACTCATTAATTACCCTGCATTTGGCGGTTGTACTCTGTGGATTTACAATGCCCCCTTTCCTATTGCTGATCCATCCTTCATCCGCGCTGGAGGAGGGTGATGGAGAGGACTAACTGCTGCAGGATGGCATAGCGGTCTAGTTGCTTGGACGTGAGGCCAACGAGGTACGAGTGGTACTTCCAAAAATGGGTGGCATGCATATCCTCGTAAGTGCGGAGGTGATGCCCATGGAGGTTGCGGACGTGTAGGTCGAGGCAGAGGTCCTGGAACTGAGATGGACCGACATCGAGGTTGAAGACAATCTAGTCGGTCAGATCATGAATGCCAGCATCGATGGGGTGGCTGTGGGTGGGAAGATCACAGAGGAGTAAGAGGATGAGGCGATTAAAGTGAACGATGATGACGATGGCTGGATTTGGGATGGAGCCATAGGTGTCATTGAATTCGGGTTGAGTGACACAAGAAACGCCTTGAAACTGGTCTACATCATCTAATTCTTTGCTGGGCATATGATCTATTCTTCATTCGACTCATACTCGTTTCAAAGAACCATAGAAATCGGTTCACAGTCCTCCATGTCTTTCTTTTGAGGGCTTTTTCAAATGGGCTTTTGGCATTTCTTCTTCCCCATTGTGTCTTTTTGGATAGCAGTGTTGCTGAGCAATGTCACCTACAAGCTTGATCTTGCATTTGTTGATGCATTGGCAAGAGTTGAATGTTTCGAGGCCATATAGATGGGAAAGGTATCTTTGGAGTGTGAATAGGGTGTCGGTGAGGACTCAAGATCACAGAATGTGATTTGTGTTGAAGTGTGCGTGCTGCTTGTAATTGATGGTTGGGAACTTGTGAGCATTGGAAGCAACCAATGAATGTTGATGGTAGTTGTTAATACCTATGCATGAGGAGTCAGGCTTGTGGGTCTTTTGTCGTGTGTGAGGTGTAGAGTCTGCGGGGCTTTTGTCATGCGGACGGAGTGGTTCCTTTTCCCAGATGAATGTGCATGGTCGTGCGGATGTCTTTCTACATTGCTTCTGGAGTGTGCCTGCCAATTTGACTTTGTGTATGGAATGATCCTTATGGAACAATTGTCGCGACGCTGCTGCTCCATGTTAAGTGCATGAGACTACGCTCCCATTTGTCATGGTTGGGTCTTGGAGGTATCAGGGTCGCTGTGGCAAAGTGCAGCTGGCATTGCAAGTGATTTGGGAATTGGTTAGAATATCTTTGTTCTTCCTGCCTGTCGGGTCAGATCAGGATTTGAAGAGCAGTCACATTGTTTCCTGCGAGAGGCAATTGTTGTTGTCTTTTCCAAATTTTCACTACTCGCTTGTGTTTCCATGTCATCATGAGCTTCTATTGCTAGATCTACTTCTGTGAATTCTATTATCATTCTTTCTTTTCGCTCCTCATACTTTGGGTTTGTCAGGGCATTATACTTATAATTTGCCATTGCATTGATTGGTATTAACTGGCTTGTAATAGTTGGCATTACAAAGCCAATGATATACTTGAATTCCACAATTGACTGGCACTCAAGTGGTCTACACTGGGAACTTTGTGTTTTTGCTTGCTCTTTGGGCATGTTGGATTGCTGTCGAATGTAATTCTCACATGTGTTTGCTACCTGTATAATATTGATAGTACTCACAACTTGATAAATATTATAACAGACTTCAATATATACCAAATTAGTCTTGGTTCCTAATGGATTAGGACCCAGATATGGTTTGAGCCGAAATCCATTGACAAGCTTGTCAAAAACACTACCATAAAGATCAACTAGGCTGAATGTGCCTTGATCCAAAACTTCCATGACCTTCAAAAGGTCCATCATATCTCAGCTTGAACTTTCCTGATCTCTTCCCTAACTTTGTGTTAAACATTAAAACTAGATCACCCCTTTGGAACAATTTGAATTTGATATTTTTGTTGATCTAAGCAACTCTTCTCTTTTGAATGATGTTAGCAATATATGAGCTATGAAGTCTCTCTTCATCTAATTGCAATAATTGCTATAGTTTGAAATTAACTGATTCTTCTAGTGAAAGCTTGTGCTCTACAACCACTCTTAGGCTTTTTGCATCAAACTCCATTGGAACTATAGTCTCACAACCATAGACCAGTTTGAATGGTGTCTACTTGTAGGTTATTCTTAATGACCATAGAACTGAATCCAATTTCTAGTCCTCCTGAATATCTTCTTTATGATTTTGTTGTTACTTTCAGCCTGACCATTGCCCTGAGGGTGGTAAGCTGTTGACTTTTTGTGTAGTCTCATGTGGAGCTTTGTCATTTTTCTAATTGTTTTGTTGATGAAGTGTGTCCCTCTATCTGATACTATCTCAATAGGCATACCAAACCTTATAATGATATTATGATATAAGAAGTATGCAACAATTCTTGCTTTATTATTCTTGAGGGCTACTGCTTCCACCCATTTTGTGTAATAATCAGTTGCACCAAGTATGTATTGATTGCTTGTATATTTTGTTGTTGGTTTGATAGCATAGAAAAAGTCTAGCCCCCACTTTTGAGAAGGTTCTAATGCTAGGATGGGTTGACGTGGCATCCTGTTAGCATCTAGTGGCCTATCATCTCTTTGGTAGGGTAAGCAAGATTTTGTATAGTTATGAGAATCTTTAAGGAATATGGGCTACCACAAGTCTGCTTGCAATATTTTTCTACCTGTGATTTCCCCTGAAAAGTGTCCTTCTGCTAATCCTCCATGTGCCTCTGCCAAAATAGCTTTTTTCTCATGAGTTTGTACATATCTCCTGATGACTTGGTCTATCCCTCTTTTGTATAGAACTGTAGCAATTACTAGGAAGGGCTTGCTTTGTAGGACAAGCTTCTTTCTTTGATCTCTGATCAAGGATTCAAGGATGAGACCATCAATTAGAAAGAATAGTATTTTGTCATATCAATTTAATGGATCTTCTATTCTGATCATAAATATGCCAGCATTGAGTAGGTCATTTCGAACACCAATCGGATCTTTTATGGATGCCAGTCTACTAAGATAATCTACAATAGCATGCTATTTTCTAGGTCTATGTACAATTGTATAGTCAAATTCTTAGAGTAGGAGCATCCATCTAGCTAGTCTACCTTTGAGTTATGGTTTATTCACCAAATATATGAGTGCTTGGTGGTCCACATGAAAATTAATTTTGTTAGCACAGTAGGTTGTTGAGAGTTCATGATCAACATCATGTGATCATGTGTGCATAGCACTATCATGTGATCATATGTGCATAGCACTAACCTTATAGAGTGCTATAAAGGAAAGGGTTAGATGACCTAACCCTAACCCTAAATGGGTTTGAATATATTCTACATTTTCAACTAAATCTAGTGTAGAGTTAGTCATTTGTGGTGTGCTCTCTAGTTGTGGCCTCTCTCCTCATCTCCACTCTTCTCCTCTCCCCTCTTCATATTTTGTCATGGTATCAGAGCTCCCTTGCCTTCTGCTAAGGCATTGAGATCCTTGCGAGAGTGATCGAGAGATTGAGAGATTGAGTGTTCCATTCACTTCCGTAGAGTGAAAGAAAATTCCGTTCATTGAAAGAAAATTCCATTCATTTCTTTGAGGATTTCCATTTAGAGTTTACGAAGTATTGTGTGAGTGTTCATTGCATTGCTATTCCTTATGAGAGAAATTCACTTGAGAGAAAGAGAGTGAGAGGTCTCTGTTATTTTATTCCGTGTGAGAAAGAGGAGTCTCCATTGTTCAATCGAGGAGAGGTTCAGCCATCTCCTAGCCAATTTACAAGCAAAGTCCCATTGCTCTCCTATGAGACTTGGTCATCTACAAGTTCAGTGGCCCTTTGACTATAGATCTTCTATAGCTCCTACAATAACTGCATCTTTAAAGAGACTTCTTCAAGTGCCTCTCCAAGAAACGGTGATCTCCATCAACCTGCATCAGCACATGCAGCACCAACACTTCTACAAAGACCTGGCTTCAGTCTCCCTCCACTGACGAACTTAGCCCAATGAAGAGAAATGCCAAAGAGGCCGACTTCCCATTAGCTCCTTGCATACAACTGAGACAGATGCAATGGCACTCTTAGGGTAGCAAACTAGATGGATGCTACGAAGAGCAAGAAAACTACACTTGACATACAAAGTAGACTCTCAAACAAGGCCGGGCAGCACTAAGCAGTGCAACTATACTAAGCAGCAATGATGTGTTGCCACGACCGAGGATAACCACCATGAGCATTGCAATAGAGGCAAGCAGACAAAGCAAGAAGACAACCACAATGGAAGCGGCATATAGAAAGACCAGTGGCTAGCTGCTACTACGCATCAGCCCGCAACAAATTAACAAACATAGACAAAAAAAAAACAAAGACAACTAAGAGCAATGCGATACAAACAAAGTTAGCCTACAACAACAAGACAGCTTCCACGATGGACTATAACTACAATAACCAAGCTCCTGATCAGTGGCCACCATCTCAGCTCAATGCTAGCCTCCACAAGGCGGATGGGGTGACCCAAGATCTCCCAGCGTGCGATGACCTCTCAGCAGCGCCTCGACCATATAGGCAATCTACAGCACCAAGGCTCTACAACATCGATGGTCAGCCTCCACGAACACGATGCCACATAGCTCCCATCAATGCTCCAATGAGCAACCCGACGGTCCAAATGATTGGCACCTCTAAACGATTGACTACGCAATCGGACTCTATGCTCCAAAAGCTAACAGCGGCTGCAAGCATCTACAAGCATCTCCTGCTAGCCTCCATCCTCGAGCTCAAGGTAGATAGAATTAGATGGAAGAGAGCATCAGAATCGGTATCTTCATCGAAATCTTTCAAGATTTCGATCATTTGGAGGCTGACACGTGTCCAATCTTATCCTAGAGGGTCACCCCCCAAGGCTTGGTCAACAAAGAGCCACGTGTCACCTTATCTTCCACCTCACACCATGCCACATCAACAGCCCATAAGGCTACCATGTCATCATTATGTCATCATTATCTGCCACGTGGCCAACTGCTACATCAATAGACCTTATCTCTTTGCCACATCACCACCGATTGAAACATGGCACTGACTACCATGTCATTTGATTTGTCACATCAACATCCACTATGGCATGCCACATGGCTGATCTCAACTGCTGCCACATCATTTATTGACTAAGTCAAAGTGCCATGTCATCAAGGTTGACCAATCATATGCAACATCACCTATCACCTGTCATTGTCACATCATCAAGGTTGACCTGTACCCAAGTTAGGTGAACTTGACCTTGGCTTAGTCAACCAAACCATGGTTAGGTTAACCTAACCCTGGGTTAGGTTAGCCAGTACCACATCAACAGTGCAGTCAGCACTGACCTCTGCCGTGAAGAGAGTGGGAGAGAAGGAAGGAGTCTCACTTGTGGCTTTCTCACATATACAATGGGGGAATATACACAAAGGTGGAGGCTGAAAACAGTTTTCCTCTTCTTAGTTCTGAAAGCCAAAAGAACTCTCTAGTACAAAAGAGTAGGTGAACCCTATATGTGGGTCTCAAACCAAACTCAGCTAGCTAAGGTGGCATACTAACTAAGCCACTAACGAGAGTACATAAAGATAGCTGTCGTCTAGCTATTATTCATGGGCGGTGTACCAACCGCATCTACACCTAATAGGTCGGTAACATAAATGCACAACGGTCACCTTGGCATATCACGAGTGGAGCTCAATATCTCAACACTCTCCCTCGAGCTCAATCCCAATTCCTGTATACCAAGCAGGTCTCTGAACTTGTGCAGCTTCTCTGCACCCAATGCCTTCGTGAATATGTTAGCTACCTGATCCTCTATGCTAACATAAACTAGATCAATAAAACCTACTAGAACCTTCTCCCGCACATAGTGATAATGCACCTCAATGTGCTTTGTTCTAGCATGATAGACTGGGTTATTTACCAAGTGTATACTGCTCATGTTGTCATAATAAATGACAACTGGCCCATCTATAGACTGATGCATATCATAAAGTAGCTTATGCAACCAAGCTACCTCACATGCAACCATTGCTGCACCCCTGTACTCAGCCTCTGTGCTCGACAAGGCAACTGTAGGCTGTTTCTTGCTGCTCCAAGTGACTGCAACACTCCCAAAAGAGAACACATATCCACTGGTAGATCGTCTATTAGAAATACTATTAGCCCAATCAGCATCAATGTATCCATGCAACTGTACCTGAACCCTAGTCTCATAAAATAGTCCATATTGTAATGTGGACTTCACATACCTCAGTATGCATCTAGCCGCATCCAAATGCCAACCCAATCGCATAGCTCAAATCTGGTGTGGTAATAGTCATATAAATCAAACTTTCTACTATGTGTCTGTACAAAGTAAAGTCTTCCAGAAGCTCACCTGCATCTGCCCAAAGGAACTGAAGTAGGCTTACAACCTGTCATCCCATATTTGGACAACATGTCCAATCCATACTGCCTCTGCAAGAGCCATATCCCACTTGTGGATCTAATCACCTCAATGCCCAAGAAGTAACGCAGCTCTCCCAAATCCTTCATCTCAAACTTTTGCTTCAATAGCATTTTCACATGAAGGATATCTTCATCATTATCACCTGTGATGATCAAATCATCAACATAAATGACAAGCAGCATAGTGCCTTTCTTTGTTTTTCTCACATAGAGTGAGAAATCTGCCTTGGAAATCTGAAAGCCAATAGTGATAAGATACTGTCCTATCTTGTCAGACCATGCTCTGGGTGCTTGCTTCAAGCCATACAAGGCTTTCTTCAACTTGCAAACAAACTCAGGATGAACATCATGAACATAACTTGGTGGCTGCTCCATATAGACCTCTTCTTGCAAATCACCATGCAAGAAAGCATTCTTTACATCCATCTGATGTAAAGACCATCCCTTTGATGCAGCCATAGCAATGACTACTCTTACGGTTGCAATCCTTGCAATCGTACTGAATGTTTCTTCATAATCAATGCAACATGTCTGTGCATACCCCTTGACAACTAATCTTGCCTTGTATTTGTTCACATAACCATCTGCATTGTGCTTCACCTTATAAACCCACTTGTAGCCAATTGCATTCTTGTCTTTAGGCAAAGGCACCAATTCCCATGTAGCATTTGCTTCCAAGGCATCCATTTCTTCATCCATGGCTTCCTCCCATTTTTCTTTTCCCATGGCTTGCTCAAAATGTAAAATCCCGTGGGATAGAATAGATGCATCTTGGAAGAGGAGTGAGAGCACAAGATGAAACCAAAATGTTGTTCACTATTATAGATTGTGAGAGAGGTGACTCTCTCTTATAGAAAGGGGGAGAAGGTAGCACCTTCCCTACATAAGTGGCAATCAGCCCCTATATCAATGGGAATCAGCCCCTACATCAGTGAGACTGGCCTAAATCAAAGGAACCTCCCATGTGGGGACCTTTGGCTTACATCATCTCTTAGGTCACACACTAGACACATCATAGCACTTGATGTGCCTCTACAACACACATATGACTCCCCTAGATGCACACATGCACCATAGAGCAAGCCCTTGATTACACTTATCCCAACATACCCTCCCTCAAGGGGTTGCCTCTTGCAGTGTCAAGCATACATCTAGTCTCATAGTTCCTCATGCCATCTCATGGTGGTCAAGGATAAATCTATGGCTAGGATCTCATGCTAGCAAGGGTTCCCAAGGGTGTGAGGTTCACAAAAATGGGATAGAAAAAACACATATCACATGGTCTACATCATACGGTGACCAGAGGTGATTTACAAAACATATGACATTCTTTTTGGAGTACTATTCCAGGTAGAGAACCTCAAAATTTAACCAAGTGATGATAAACAAAAAGACAAAGTGCTTAAAAAGCATAGTCTTTATTTTCAAAGTTTGATTCTTCATTTGCTGATGGAGTTCTTCCTTCAGTCAGATTTGCTTTATTGTTGAAGTAGCCCTTCTTCACAAGAAGTGCTTGATTCTCTTTGAAGTTGTTGTTCTTCATGGAATAACACATTCCCTTTTTCAATTGTAGCCAAAGGAGCAAGATATATTTAAAGCATTTTCCTTATGCACCAAATACTGTGTGAAGATGATCCCAAGCTTCATGTGAAGTTTCAAAGCCATCAATGTGGTGAATGTATGAGTCACAATCCCAAAGCAATGATAGCAAGAGCCTTCTTGTCTTTGATCAACCAATTAGCTTCTTCTTTTGTAGACTTCTTTTCCTTTCCATTCACAACATTCCATATTCCCTTTTTCATAAGCATAAACTTAGCTTTTGTTTGCCAAGTATGGAAATTAGTTCCATCAAACTTCTCTATTTGCTTGGGCTTAGTCATCTTTACAATTCAAGTACTCATCAAAAGAGAATCACATAGTCATCATTCTAAATGCAAAGTATAAGGACACTTATGAGGTCCATGACTGAGTTCTACTAATCAAGTACAATCAAAGCAATGAAAGTTTGCAGTAAATAATGGAAGCCCCAAACTTATGGTGATTGCTCAACACCCTTTGACCAAAATATGGTAGATTGGAGGGTGCAATTTGCATAGCTCATAGCTCTATTCAAGGGGATTTTTATGCAAGAAGAAAGGCCTTATACCAGAGAAGGTCCTCCACCAAGGAAGCGTGCAATGTTGCACCAGGTTGCCATGTAGAAGCTTAACAAAGTCGACTGGCCTTTTGTCTATTGTGCCTCCAAAACTTGACCAAACAGCGGGCTCAAACTTCATCAACAGCTTGCCTATAGTGTCGTCCAACTCGAGCTCAAAGGAATTTGCCAATGGGTAACCACAGAGGCAGCATTACGCAATACATCGATGAGTGAAGTTTGCGTCAGCATTGCACATACGGGACATATCTGTCTAATTGCTTGTAGTTGGAGGGTTGCCCATACAAGAGGAGTCTACAACTCAGAGGATTTGAACAATGGTCGCGTATAATGGGAGAACTGAGCTCTGACAGATTTGGGGAAGACAGAGGAAAATGGAGATGATGAGGAAGCTTTGAAAAACTAGTAGTTCATGCTAGAGAGAGCATCTAATGCTAGGCTAGGCTAGATCTAGAACCTAAAGCTCTGATACCAAGTGTAGAATCCCATGGGATAGAATAGATGCATCTTGGAAGAGGAGTTAGAGCACAAGATGAAACCAAAATGTTGTTCACTATTATAGATTGTGAGAGAGGTGACTCTCTCTTATAGAAAGGGGGAGACGGTGGCACCTTCCCTACATAAGTGGCAATCAGCCCCAACATTAGTGGGAATCAGCCCCTATATTAGTGGGACTAGCCTAAATCGAAGGAACCTCCCATGTGGGGGCCTTTGGCTTACATCATCACTTAGGTCACACACTAGACACATCATAGCACTTGATGTGCCTCTACAACACACATGTGACTCCCCTAGATGCACAGACCATAGATCAAGCCCTTGATTACACTTATCCTAACACAAAAGAAGTGGGTTCTAGTTCATGTATCACTTAGACCATATAGGCATAGTGAATGGCTGTAAATCCATCATATTTCAGCCTATCCATAGGATACCTAGCTCTGGTAGACCTGCGCAAAATAGGCTCACTACCAGGTGATCTCAAAACATGCCTTGTCTTCCTTACTCTAGGTGTAACAATAGAAGGAATACCCAAATCATCATCAAGGCTCTGTTCTGAGCCACTGGATTCACCATCCACATAAGAGTGACCTGCATTCACATCAACCATGGGCTGATCTACTTTCTCTTTTCCTCTTCGTGATACTTGCATACCACTATCTGCATTGCTTTGAGGAGATCCTTTTGATCTCAATCTACCTATCCATGGCAAAGTATGTGAACCACTGCTAGAGGACACTATAGGTCCACTAATATTTTATGACTGCTGTTGTGAATTCTATGCAACATTACCATTTTGTGCATCTACATCAATCACATTTACTGGTTTATACCAACTGCTCATCTCATCAAAAACAACATCTCTACTCACTGTAAACTTATGAGTAGAAGGGTTATAGCATCTATACCCTTTCTACTACAGAGAATAACCAATAAAGATGCACTTCTCAGCTTTTGGATCCAACTTGGATCTCAACTCATCTGGCACATGAACACACGCAATTTTGACAAAAACTTTCAAATGAGAAATATCTGGTTTCCTACCAGTATACCTCTCCTCTGGCGTCATGCCATGTATTGCTACAGTAGGAGTCTTGTTCATTATGTAGACTACTGTAGCAACTGCTTCAGCCCAATAATAATCTGGCAGGTCTTTTTCATTGAGCATGGCACAAGATATCTCTCTAATATGCCTATTTTTACTAGTCCATTTTGCTGTGGGGTATGACTGCATGAATATTGCTGCTTTATGCCATGCTCCTACAAGAAACTTGCAAACTCATTTGAGAGGTACTCTCCCCCTCCATCTGACCTTAGGCATTTTATTTGTAGGACTCTTTCTTTTTCAACCATAGCTTTAAAACCTTTGAAATGCCCAAACACTTCACTTTTCTTTTTCATAAAATACACCCAAACTTTTTTGCTATAGTCATCAATAAAAGTGAAAATAATGACAGCCTCCAATAGATGCAGCTTTAGTAGTCCACACATCAAAGTGGATTAATTCCAATGGCCTACTTACTCTCTTGAACATGTCTAGGAAATGGTTTCCTTGCATGTTTTCCAAATTGATAGGCTTCACATACCTTATGCATTTCTGCAACCTTGAACTTAGGCAATCTTGTAATAATATTTTGGGCCTGCATTAATTTAAGTTGTTTTACATTAACATGACCAATGCATTTATGCCAGATATCAATATTTGCAACTACACTGGTCCATGTGCAAACATTGCTGCACTCAATTCAAACATGTCTGCATCCAACGTAAACATCCTGCTGCCCTTCTTCCCTTTTGCTATCAAGCGACCTTTATTTTTCATATCCTCAATAAAGAATCCATGAGGATTAAATCTGACCTGCAAGCCCTGCTCAACCATTTGACCGACAGAAACCAGGTTCTTGGTGATATTCCGGACATGAAATACATCAGATAGGCATTTCTTTTTTCCATCTTGCATAGACAAAGGAATTTTACCAATCTGCGCAATAGGATGTACAGTATCATCACCAGTCTCCACAAATCCTGGTCTTTCCATTTTCCTTACATCCTGCATCCATTCTGCATGACCTGTCATGTGGTTTGATGGACCTGAGTCAACATACCACACATCATTGCTTTCTTCTACACTTGTCACAGAATTGGTCATGTGCTGCACCATAAACAAATGCTCATTTCTGTCATCACCCTGTCTACTAGAGGATGCATAATTGCCTTGCTACAATTTTCTAGTCATGATGTCATGATGCTTTTTATAGCAGTCTTTAACCATATGACCCATTTTATCATAGCAGTAGCATTCAACATTGTTGTTTGCATTTTGGCCTCTCTGCCATCCACCATGACCTCTTTGGCTCCCCCTTCCTTTAAAGTTACCACATCCTCCTCCATGAGTGCCTATGAAAAACTTCTGCCACCAAAACGGGCCCCGAAATGACCTCGAATCAAAAAAATAATTTCACCAAGGGCTTTGCCCTTGCTTGTAGCATGCCCTCTTGCCACACTGCGAAGGGCATCCCAATCTGAGACAGTGCACTCTTGCACTTTTTGGTTGTGCTACCTGCAGAGATTTGCTCCCAAACTTGAAAAAAAAAGGAAAGCAACATTGATCCTCTTACTAGGACACCACGAACTTGGTTTGCTTTTTTGAGCTCCTTACCACGAATCGAGCTCTGATACCATGTGAAGAGAGTGGGAGAGAAGGTAGGAGTCTCACTTGCGGCTTTCTCACATACACAATGGGGGAATATACACAAAGGTGGAGGTTGAAAATAGCTTTCCTCTTCTTACTTTTGAAAGCCAAAAGAACTCTCTAGTACAAAAGAATAGGTGAACCCTATATGTGGGTCTCAAACCAAACTCAACTAACTAAGGTGGCATACTAACTGAGCCACTAACTAGAGTATAAAAGATAGTTGTCATCCAGCTATTATTCATGGGCGGTGTACCAACCGCATCTATAGCCAACAGGTCGGTGACATAAATGCATAAGAGTCACCCTGGCATATCACGAGTGGAGCTCAATATCTCAACATCTGCAAGCACACACAATGCTGCATATGAGAGTGCTCTCAACGGAAGCAAGAACGGAAGAGGGAGAGAGAGCGAGAGAGAGAGACAGAAAGCCACACAAGTTTGGTGGGTGCAGAACCACCCTAATCTTCTTTTTCATTCATTTATATATGTGTTTGAGTATTGTACATAACTGGGGTTAAGGCACAGTGACCTTTAACCCCACAACCTCCCACTTAAAGGACAATGTGCCTTTAAGGGAGAACAAGAGTGAGCATACTATCCAATGCCCATCAATACACGACAATACTCAAACCGCTGACTAGGTAGACTCTTCATCAGCATATCTGCAGGGTTATCATCTGTATGAACCTTGACAAGCTCTATGCGCTTGTCCTCAAGTACCTCCCTGATGAAATGGTACCTGACCTCAATGTGTTTGGTCTTTGCATGAAAGACCGGATTCCGTGCTAGCTGAATAGCACTCATGGAATCACTATGCAATGTCGGTACACCTGTATGAATCCCCAAATCTCCCACTAGCCGATCAAGCCATATAGCCTCCTTGCAACCCTCTGTGGCTGCAACATACTCAGCCTCTGTGGTAGACAAAGCAACGCACTTCTATGCGCGAGACATCCACGACACTGCACCACCTGCAAAGGTGAACACATAACCAGAAGTGGATCTCCTACTATCCACATGCCCTGCATAGTCTGAATCTGATGCGCTGATAGGCCCAAATTGCCTTGTGGGATGCTATTTTTTTATGGACGCTTTGCACATGGATGCTATTTTATGCTGAGGGACAGCTTTGAAACATTGCAGGTGATGCACTGATAGTGCTATGCTCTCTTGGATGAGACATTATTGATGCATATGCTAGTGGACATTGTTTATGCTTGAGTCATTTGGCACTTATTGGCATTTTCTTTTGGGCCAGATTTGCTCATATGGATGCATAGTATATGCACATGAGTCAGATGCATCTTTTGATGCTTTGAGTTTTGAGTTTTGGTGATATTTCACTCTATTGTGGCATACACATTTGGGTGCACCTGGTATTTGGTGTGATTCTCTCTTGCAGGCACTAGCATTTGGGATTTTACTTTATTTGCATCATGGCATCCTCTTCCATGCCTGAAAAGGAGTTTTTCAGCATTAAAAAGTTTGATGGGACAAACTTTTCTTTGTGGAAAGAACAGATAAGGGATGTGCTTATTCAAAAGAAGCAGATTAAACCCTTGGCAGGGATTGAAGCTAAGCCTGCAAATATGTCTGAGGATGATTGGAATGAGTTGGATGCATTAGCAAAGTCTACTATTAGGCTTCATCTTGCAGAGTCAGTTTATTTCACAGTAGTAAATGAGCAGACTACAGAAGATTTGTGGAAGAAACTGTGTGCCACTTATGAAAAGGAAACTGCCTCTAATAAAGTTTACCTCATGAAGAGGTTGTTTGAGCTGCAGATGAAGGAAGGGGTCTCCATTGCTTCTCACTTGAATGAATTCAATATTATTTTCAGCCAGCTTCAAGCTCAGAAAATGAATTTTGATGCGGAGACTAAGGCAATATTTCTTTTATGTTCATTGCCATCCTCATGGGATACCTTCCGTACAGCTGTCAGTAACTCTGCACCTGGTGAAGTACTGAAATTTGATGATGTTGTGGGTAGGTTGTTGGCCGAGGAGATTAGACGGAAGTCTATGGATGGCAACAAGCAGGATGCAGCCTTAAATGTGCAAAGGGGCAGATCACAGTTCAGGGGGAAGTACCAAGAAAGAGGGAAGTCTCGTAGCAAATCCAGGGCACGAAACATTGAGTGTTACCACTGTGGCAAGAAGGGCCATATGAAAAAGGATTGCTACAAGCTGAAAAGAGAGCAAAAGGATAAGAAAAAGAATGCAAATTGGGGTGCAAATCAAAAGGAAGAGAGTCCAAGGGAGGACAAAGGAAAAGTGAAGATCGAGGAGATCAATGCAGTCACACGTGATAGTGACAATGATGTTCTCTTCATGTCTACTTTATCTGCAGAATTGCTTACCACTTCAGATGATGCATATTCCCAGGATTGGATTTTGGATTCTGGTGCTTCATTCCATGTTACTCCCCATAGGGAATGGTTCTCCACTTATGATAGTGGAAAGACAGGTTGTGTGCATCTTGGAAATGACTATGCATGTGACATAGTGGGAGCAGGTGACATAAAGTTTTCTTTTGCAAATGGGTCTGCATTTGTTTTGAAACATGTGAGACATGTGCCTAAGCTGACCAAGAGTCTTATTTCAGTGGGTCAGCTAGATGATGATGGTTTTCACACCACTTTTGGCTTTCAAAGTTGGAAAATTCAAAAGGGCTCTATGCTTTTGGCTAGGGGTGCCAAGTGTGGGACTTTGTATCCCTTACATGTATCAGGGGTATTTTATCATGTTGTTGCAATAACCGAGCAGCCAAGCACTTCTCTATGGCATTGCAAGTTGGGGCACATGAGCCAGAATGGAATGAAACTCTTATGCCGTTTGGGTTATGTATCGCATTTGAGTTTCTCTGATTTTGAATTTTGTGAGCATTGTCTCTATGGGAAGCAAACTAAATCAGCCCATAAAAGAAGGGGAAAGAAAGAGTTTGAAATGCTTGATTTGGTGCATTCAGACGTATGTGGTCCCATGCCTACACGGTCATTAGGCGGGGCTGAATACTATGTGACATTCATTGATGATGCAACTAGGAAAGTGTGGGCTTATTCTATAGCTCGGAAGAGTGATGTGTTCCAGGTATTTCAGAAATGGCTGGCCTTGGTTGAGAATTAGTCAGGTAAAACGCTTAAATGCCTACGGACTGACAATGGTGGAGAGTATCTCTCTCATGACTTTCAGCATTTCTGTGATACTCGTGGGATTAAGAGGGAGCTTACATCCCCTCGTACTCCAGAGCAAAATCCAGTTGCAGAAAAGATGAACCGTACCATTCAAGAAAGGTTGCAATGCATGCTTTCCAATGCAAGTCTTTCTGGTGGTTTTTGGGCTGAGGCAATGAAGACTGCAGTGCATGTGATCAATAGATCACCTGGTGGTATTCCTGAAGAGGCATGGAGTGGCAAGAAGCCCTCTTACTCTCATTTGCGTATATTTGGGTGTGAGGCATATGCACATGTGCCAAAAGAGCTTCGAAAGAAGCTAGATCCTAAGTCTAGGAAATGCATCTTTCTGGGTTATGGTGAAAGTGGAGAGATGGGCTATCGTCTCTGGGATCCAGAAGCAAAGAAGATCATACGCAGCCATGATGTGGTCTTCAATGAGAAGAAGATGCATAAGGCACCCATGAGGGATCTGGAAATGAGGAGAATCACTTTCCAAGATGTGAATCCACCTGCACATGTTGATAGACAGCAAGCTGTCCATGCACCAAATGTGCAAGAAATGGTACAACCAAGGACTCCCACAGGTATACAATCAAGGGTAGATGATGGATCATCTATTGGTGGAAATGATGAGCCAAATGTGGCTGATATGCAAGTGGGACAGCAAGCTGAAATGCCCTTGAGAAGATCATCTAGAGTGTTTAGACCGCCTGATAGGTTTGTTCCAGGGGTAGACTATGTGATGCTTACTGATTGCGGGGAGCCTTCTTGCTACAGAGAGGCTATGATGCGTGAGGATAAATGCAAGTGGGAGTATGCTATGCAATCAGAGATGAGTTCACTTATGAAGAATAAGACTTGGGACTTGGTTTCTTTGCCACATGGAAAGAAAGCATTGCCATGTAAATGGGTCTACAAAATGAAGGTCACAGGTGATGATGTGCCTAGGTACAAGGCCCGTTTGGTTGCTAAAGGGTTCAAGCAAGAGAAGGGTGTGGACTTTGATGAGATATTCTCTCCGGTTGTGAAGATGACCACACTTAGATGCATGCTTGGACTAGTGGCATCAGAGGATATGGAGCTTATGCAAATGGATGTCAAAACAGCTTTCTTGCATGGGGATTTGCATGAGGAAATTTACATGGTGCAGTCGGAAGGCTTTGAAGAAAAGGGCAAAGAGCATTTAGTTTGCAAGCTGAAAAAGAGTCTCTATGGTCTTAAGCAAGCACCTAGAGAATGGTATCAGAAGTTTGATGCTTTCATTCGGTCCCAGGGTTTTAGAAGGAGTGAAATTGATCACTGCCTCTACACTAAAAGGGCTAAGGATAATAGCCTGATAATCTTGGCACTATATGTGGATGATATGCTATTGGCTAGCAAGAATACTTATGAGCTAGATGCATTAAAGGCCAAGTTGCATGAGGCCTTTGATATGAAGGATTTGGGACTTGCAGGTCATATTCTTGGTATGCGCATCACGTGTGATCGGAGTAGGAAACTCCTTTGGCTTTCACAAAAAGAGTATGTTACAAAAGTATTGCAGCGTTTCAATATGGAGGGGGGGAAGGCAGTGAGTACTCCATTGCCTCCATATGTGAAACTGAGTCATACAGATAGTCCCAAATCAGATGAGGAAAGGGCCATGATGGCTAAGGTTCCTTATGCATCAGCAGTTGGGAGTCTTATGTATGCTATGATAGCTACTAGACCAGACATTGCATTTGCAGTGGGAGTTGTTAGCCGATATATGGCTAATCCAGGAAAGAGGCATTGGGAGGCAGTTAAGTGCATCATGAGGTACATGAAGGGTACTAAGGAGATGTGCATTTGCTTTGGTAAAGGAGACATGCGTGTACTTGGGTACACAGATTCAGACTATGCAGGGCATGTGGATAGTAGGAGATCCACTTCTGGTTATGTGTTCACCTTTGCAGGTGGTGCAGTGTCGTGGATGTCTCGCGCACAGAAGTGCGTTGCTTTGTCTACCACAGAGGCTGAGTATGTTGCAGCCACAGAGGGTTGCAAGGAGGCTATATGGCTTGATCGGCTAGTGGGAGATTTGGGGATTCATACAGGTGTACCGACATTGCATAGTGATTCCATGAGTGCTATTCAGCTAGCACGGAATCCGGTCTTTCATGCAAAGACCAAACACATTGAGGTCAGGTACCATTTCATCAGGGAGGTACTTGAGGACAAGCGCATAGAGCTTGTCAAGGTTCATACAGATGATAACCCTGCAGATATGCTGACGAAGAGTCTACCTAGTCAGCGGTTTGAGTATTGTCGTGTATTGATGGGCATTGGATAGTATGCTCACTCTTGTTCTCCCTTAAAGGCACATTGTCCTTTAAGTGGGAGGTTGTGGGGTTAAAGGTCACTGTGCCTTAACCCCAGTTATGTACAATACTCAAACACATATATAAATGAATGAAAAAGAAGATTAGGGTGGTTCTGCACCCACCAAACTTGTGTGGCTTTCTGTCTCTCTCTCTCGCTCTCTCTCCCTCTTCCGTTCTTGCTTCCGTTGAGAGCACTCTCAACACGCATGTCTCCTTTACCAAAGCAAATGCACATCTCCTTAGTACCCTTCATGTACCTCATGATGCACTTAACTGCCTCCCAATGCCTCTTTCCTGGATTAGCCATATATCGGCTAACAACTCCCACTGCAAATGCAATGTCTGGTCTAGTAGCTATCATAGCATACATAAGACTCCCAACTGCTGATGCATAAGGAACCTTAGCCATCATGGCCCTTTCCTCATCTGATTTGGGACTATCTGTATGACTCAGTTTCACATATGGAGGCAATGGAGTACTCACTGCCTTCCCCCCCTCCATATTGAAACGCTGCAATACTTTTGTAACATACTCTTTTTGTGAAAGCCAAAGGAGTTTCCTACTCCGATCACGCGTGATGCGCATACCAAGAATATGACCTGCAAGTCCCAAATCCTTCATATCAAAGGCCTCATGCAACTTGGCCTTTAATGCATCTAGCTCATAAGTATTCTTGCTAGCCAATAGCATATCATCCACATATAGTGCCAAGATTATCAGGCTATTATCCTTAGCCCTTTTAGTGTAAAGGCAGTGATCAATTTCACTCCTTCTAAAACCCTGGGACCGAATGAAAGCATCAAACTTCTGATACCATTCTCTAGGTGCTTGCTTAAGACCATAGAGACTCTTTTTCAGCTTGCAAACTAAATGCTCTTTGCCCTTTTCTTCAAAGCCTTCCGACTGCACCATGTAAATTTCCTCATGCAAATCCCCATGCAAGAAAGCTGTTTTGACATCCATTTGCATAAGCTCCATATCCTCTGATGCCACTAGTCCAAGAATGCATCTAAGTGTGGTCATCTTCACAACCGGAGAGAATATCTCATCAAAGTCCACACCCTTCTCTTGCTTGAACCCTTTAGCAACCAAACGGGCCTTGTACCTAGGCACTTCATCACTTGTGACCTTCATTTTGTAGACCCATTTACATGGCAATGCTTTCTTTCCATGTGGCAAAGAAACCAAGTCCCAAGTCTTATTCTTCATAAGTGAACTCATCTCTGATTGCATAGCATACTCCCACTTGCGTTTATCCTCATGCATCATAGCCTCTCTGTAGCAAGAAGGCTCCCCGCAATCAGTAAGCATCACATAGTCTACCCCTGGAACAAACCTATCAGGCGGTCTAGACACTCTAGATGATCTTCTCAAGGGCATTTCAGCTTGCTATCCCACTTGCATATCAGCCACATTTGGCTCATCATTTCCACCAATAGATGATCCATCATCTACCCTTGATTGTATACCTGTGGGAGTCCTTGGTTGTACCATTTCTTGCACATTTGGTGCATGGACAGCTTGCTGTCTATCAACATGTGCAGGTGGATTCACATCTTGGAAAGTGATTCTCCTCATTTCCAGATCCCTCATGGGTGCCTTATGCATCTTCTTCTCATTGAAGACCACATCATGGCTGCGTATGATCTTCTTTGCTTCTGGATCCCAGAGACGATAGCCCATCTCTCCACTTTCACCATAACCCAGAAAGATGCATTTCCTAGACTTAGGATCTAGCTTCTTTCGAAGCTCTTTTGGCACATGTGCATATGCCTCACACCCAAATATACGCAAATGAGAGTAAGAGGGCTTCTTGCCACTCCATGCCTCTTCAGCAATACCACCATCCAAACTCTTACTAGGTGATCTATTGATCACATGCACTGCAGTCTTCATTGCCTCAGCCCAAAAACCACCAGAAAGACTTGCATTGGAAAGCATGCATTGCAACCTTTCTTGAATGGTACGGTTCATCTTTTCTGCAACTGGATTTTGCTCTGGAGTACGAGGGGATGTAAGCTCCCTCTTAATCCCACGAGTATCACAGAAATGCTGAAAGTCATGAGAGAGATACTCTCCACCATTGTCAGTCCGTAGGCATTTAAGCGTTCTACCTGACTGATTCTCAACCAAGGCCAGCCATTTCTGAAATACCTGGAACACATCACTCTTCCGAGCTATAGCATAAGCCCACACTTTCCTAGTTGCATCATCAATGAATGTCACATAGTATTCAGCCCCGCCTAATGACCGTGTAGGCATGGGACCACATACGTCTGAATGCACCAAATCAAGCATTTCAAACTCTTTCTTTCCCCTTCTTTTATGGGCTAATTTAGTTTGCTTCCCATAGAGACAATGCTCACAAAATTCAAAATCAGAGAAACTCAAATGCGGTACATAACCCAAACGGCATAAGAGTTTCATTCCATTCTGGCTCATGTGCCCCAACCTGCAATGCCATAGAGAAGTGCTTGGCTGCTCGGTTATTGCAACAACATGATCAAATACCCCTGATACATGTAAGGGATACAAAGTCCCACACTTGGCACCCCTAGCCAAAAGCATAGAGCCCTTTTGAATTTTCCAACTTTGAAAGCCAAAAGTGGTGTGAAAACCATCATCATCTAGCTGACCCACTGAAATAAGACTCTTGGTCAGCTTAGGCACATGTCTCACATGTTTCAAAACAAATGCAGACCCATTTGCAAAAGAAAACTTTATGTCACCTGCTCCCACTATGTCACATGCATAGTCATTTCCAAGATGCACACAACCTGTCTTTCCACTATCATAAGTGGAGAACCATTCCCTATGGGGAGTAACATGGAATGAAGCACCAGAATCCAAAATCCAATCCTGGGAATATGCATCATCTGAAGTGGTAAGCAATTCTGCAGATAAAGTAGACATGAAGAGAACATCATTGTCACTATCACGTGTGACTGCATTGATCTCCTCGATCTTCACTTTTCCTTTGTCCTCCCTTGGACTCTCTTCCTTTTGATTTGCACCCCAATTTGCATTCTTTTTCTTATCCTTTTGCTCTCTTTTCAGCTTGTAGCAATCCTTTTTCATATGGCCCTTCTTGCCACAGTGGTAACACTCAATGTTTCGTGCCCTGGATTTGCTACGAGACTTCCCTCTTTCTTGGGACTTCCCCCTGAACTGTGATCTGCCCCTTTGCACATTTAAGGCTGCATCCTGCTTGTTGCCATCCATAGACTTCCGTCTAATCTCCTCGGCCAACAACCTACCCACAACATCATCAAATTTCAGTACTCCACCAGGTGCAGAGTTACTGACAGCTGTACGGAAGGTATCCCATGAGGATGGCAATGAACATAAAAGAAATATTGCCTTAGTCTCTGCATCAAAATTCATTTTCTGAGCTTGAAGCTGGCTGAAAATAATATTGAATTCATTCAAGTGAGAAGCAATGGAGACCCCTTCCTTCATCTGCAGCTCAAACAACCTCTTCATGAGGTAAACTTTATTAGAGGCAGTTTCCTTTTCATAAGTGGCACACAGTTTCTTCCACAAATCTTCCGTAGTCTGCTCATTTACTACTGTGAAATAAACTGACTCTGCAAGATGAAGCCTAATAAAAGACTTTGCTAATGCATCCAACTCATTCCAATCATCCTCAGACATATTTGCAGGCTTAGCTTCAATCCCTGCCAAGGGTTTAATCTACTTCTTTTGAATAAGCACATCCCTTATCTGTTCTTTCCACAAAGAAAAGTTTGTCCCATCAAACTTTTTAATGCTGAAAAACTCCTTTTCAGGCATGGAAGAGGATGCCATGATGCAAATAAAGTAAAATCCCAAATGCTAGTGCCTGCAAGAGAGAATCACACCAAATACCAGGTGCACCCAAATGTGTATGCCACAATAGAGTGAAATATCACCAAAACTCAAAACTCAAAGCATCAAAAGATGCATCTGACTCATGTGCATATACTATGCATCCATATGAGCAAATCTGGCCCAAAAGAAAATGCCAATAAGTGCCAAATGACTCAAGCATAAACAATGTCCACTGGCATATGCATCAATAATGTCTCATCCAAGAGAGCATAGCACTATCAGTGCATCACCTGCAATGTTTCAAAGCTGTCCCTCAGCATAAAATAGCATCCATGTGCAAAGCGTCCATAAAAAAATAGCATCCCACAAGGCAATTTGGGCCTATCAGCGCATCCAACAAGGACCGCAATGCATCCAAATGGCCTATAAATCATCCATTGCAACCCAATGCATACCACGAATGAGCGCACACTGCTCAAACTGCAACCAGAGTGATCTGCATAAGGTATGCTCAAGAAATCATAGTCCCACGGTAATGAGCGCTACTGAAAATAGAACCTGAGATGCTTCAAAACATGGGCACCATTGCATAATCGGACTCAGCAAGAAAATCTTCAAATATCTCTCTTCTGCCAGAACTCCAAAATCCCAACCGATGAATGAGAAATGGGAGTCAACACTTATCCACTGCCATGTGGCATAAATCTAAGGTTTCAAAACCTTAGCATGAAAAATGCATAACAGAGAGACGAAATCGAATACACAGAGATTTATAACTCTGAAAATCCTCCACCGAATCACGCAAGGACTGACAGGTAGGGGTTTTTGGGCGTCCGGAACGCAATGGGACAGACGGTTTTGGAAACTGTGGTCTCAATCACTGGGTCCAACACACGGACTGAAAAACGTTTTTGGAAACAGAGCTATCTGTAAACTCCACCGGAGTGCGAATGATGAGCAACATAGAAGTTTTAGGACCTCCTGAGTCCACCGGAACTGACAGATCTGCAAATGGTTGCTCCAAACTTGAGTTCCAACACCCGGGCAAAAAACGCAGGAATTGACACAGTGAGTCAGAAATCCACTGAAATGATCTCAGATTCAAGAATGAAGGTGTTTCCAAGCTCCTGAAGTAATGTGGACACCAAAAGCAAGCAATAGTTGCCTCCACAAGTCAATACGGAGTCTCTGTCATCGAACGGAACAGGGAAAAGCTCAAAAAACGACTTTTTCTTTGAAAGCTCTTAACAGGCTCTCAAAACCACTTCGTAAAGCCAAAGTGACTTTTCCAAAGGTTCCTCCAAGGTCTCTGCACACTCAGATGCAAGTAAAGTCACCCACAAAGCTTCCCACAAAGCTTCTCCTTCCTCCCACAGAGCTGCTGAGCTTCCAAGCATTCACGCACGCTCAGCTAGATCACCCGAGCTCTGATACCAGTTGAGAGTGCTCTCAACGGAAGCAAGAACGGAAGAGGGAGAGAGAGCGAGAGAGAGAGACAGAAAGCCACACAAGTTTGGTGGGTGCAGAACCACCCTAATCTTCTTTTTCATTCATTTATATATGTGTTTGAGTATTGTACATAACTGGGGTTAAGGCACAGTGACCTTTAACCCCACAGCATAGGCACTTCATGTGATCACTCCTACCACCTCATCACAGGGCTCTAAGCCATGCTCGAAATTCCTGACAAGTACCTAGTCCCTATGCTCACATACGGTTCCACATCATCACATTACCTAAAACCTAATGTTCATCAGTACAGTGAGAAAAATTTGTTGGAAGACAAGCTCGGGTATGCTATCCCACAGATATGTTACGGATAGTTGGATATGCCTATCGGCACTATGATTGTTGTGTTAGTAGTTAGTAGTAGTTAGTCATACCCATGGTTAGTACTTATCAGTCCAGTTAGGTCTTATCTTGTGGTTTTAGTTCCTTTTAGTGTGTTCACTTGGTGGATGTAGTGTCTTTTTCCTTCTAGTATGGAATAGACTATGTGTTGGAGGTTGCTTGCCCTCCTAGTGTTCTTCCTCATACCTGGGTGTTCCCACTTCTGCTATGCTATCTTCTTTGACATGGTATCAGAGCACTTCAATGCTTATAGGTGAGCTGTTGTGGTAGAGTGATGTTTTGAGACAGAACCCTGGCCATTTTTTAGGACAAGAGAGACGTGTTAAGCTTGTGTTGAAGAATTCCTCACTTGTCCTCCCTTCTACAGGCAGTTTTTGGTCATGACATCAAAATTTTGCAAACGAATACTCTATATTACTCAATTTGGCCACTATGAGTAATTTCAAGTCCTAGAGACTTGGGTCTATTGTTTTTTGGCCGAATTCAATCGTTTAGTCTCCAAATTGCCGTTTTAAAATTCTTGTGAAGAAATCTCACATATTGAAGCTGTGAAAGTTGCCTCTGCTCAGGTCTATTGAAGACTATCTATCAAAGCTTGGAGGGCTGAGGGAAGAAGACCTCTTGAAGGTTCTCAAGAGATTGGTTGCCACTTATAGTTGAAAAAGAAATACAGGTGCCTTGTTTCTCTACACTACACTCGTTTTTCTTATTCATTTTACTACAAGGATTAGCATAGCCCACCGCTATAGGGGTGGCAGACTTGTGCCTGGGGATAGGTTTTCTTGTAGGTACATACACTTATAGAGATAGTGGTTGATGCCTTACTATGCATGAGGCTATGCTTATCTATTATGATATTGCCAGGTGATCCTATGCTAGTGACATACTACTGGTGGATGCATCTTGGGGCCTGATATGGTCCATGGTTGATGCATCATTTTGTAGTGATATTGGAATATTTGCAATGGATCAGATGCCCTTGATCTTGCTGTGATACAGTGGTTGGTTTGAGGATCTTGATGCCTAGCAAGATGTTATACTTTTTATTCCGGATTCTGGCTACATATTGATTGTTGTTTGCTCATGCTATGAGCTACTAGTGATTGACTATTGGAATATTGTGAGGCATTATTGGACACCTTGATTGCCATTATTGGTTTGTGTGGTGCTTTGCCTTGCCACTGAAAGGAGAAAAGTGCCATTTTGATTCCAGTTGATCAGTTGTGCAGTGGTAATTGGAAGTTCTTGGACTGCAGTCAAAAGTGTGTAGGTGGCTGTTTTTAGTAGTAGATAGCAGAAAATCCTTAAGGAATTTGGATCTGCACTGAATTGGAAGTTTGTAGAGCCATGCACTGCTGGCTACATTTTTGCTTTTGACAATATTTGCATACAAGCTAAGGTGTGAAAGATATTGACAGTCCAAAACAGTAAAAAGTTGCAGGAATCTATTTTTTTGTAACTATGGCAAATGCAAGTGGGTCTAATAATATCATCCAGATTGTTGGTGAGAAATTAGATTACCATAACTATCCCATTTGGAAATTTAGAATGGATAACTTTTTGATTGGAAAAGGCTATTGGGATTTGGTTATAGGTGATGAGAAAGAGCCTAATTTGCCTGAAAAAAATGCTACTGCAGAACAAGTTAAGTATCATAAAGCTTGGCTGGAAAGAGCATGGAGGGTGCTTCACTGGTTTTCAATATCTATTTCAGATGCCATGGTTATGCAAATTCTGAAGTGCAAGTCTCCCAAGAATGCATGGGATATCTTGACAAGATATTATGGCACAACTACAAGTGCCAAGAAATTTCAGTTGAAGCAAAAGTTCAATAATATGTCAAGGCAGGGTAGAATAATACAAGAGTACGTGACTGAAATCAAAACCATAGCTGATCAATTAGCTTCTATTGATGCTTATGTGGATGATGATGACATGGTTGCAGTCACTTTGAATGGACTTGGTCCTGAATATAAGTCTTTTGACACTTCCATTTCAATGAGGCTGGATATGGTGGATTTCAATGAACTAGTTGCTCTTTTGATACATGAAGAAGTGAAGCTTGGGCTGAATACTAGTGCTAGTAGCTCCAAAAATAGAGATGTCATTTTTTACTCTAATCAGAGAGGTAGAGGTGGTAGAGGCAAGAGTGCCTCTCATGGTAGAGGTGATGTCAGATATACATCACAGGCTCAAGCCCATAATTGGAGCAATCAAAATCAGCCTCATAGAGGAGGAGGATCTGTCCGAGGTAGGGGGAGATCTGGATCGCGAGGTAGAGGGGCTTGGTAGCCACCTCACCATGTGGATCAACCCAATAAGGATAAGGTATGCCATTACTGTGGGAAGATTGGCCATATTGCTAGGGATTGCTTCAAGAAGCAAGTGAATCAAAGAGGAAGGGCACATCAGCAAGGCCATTTTGCTTCTTCAAGTCATACACATTACACACTCGTAGACCAGTTGTTTGCTATGACGTATGTATAAGATCATAAGCCTACTGATGGTGGCTTTGAGGATGTGTGGTACATAGATTCAGGAGCATCTAACCATATGACACCACATGGTGAGTGGTTTGAACAGATGACTCTTGGACTACATGGATCTATTTGCACTGGTGATGATACTCAGCATGACATTACTCATACGGGTGTTGTACCTTTGGCTATGCATGATGGCCATACTAAGAAATTGATTAATGAACATGTTGCATGTGCCTTCTATCACAAAGAATTTGTTGTCTGTTGGGCAAATGGCTGAGCAAAACTTGCAGGTGCAGTTTGATAAGCATGGCTGTTTCATTAAAGAATTTGATAATGGCTGCAAACTTATTGCAAAAGGGAAAAGACAAGGAAGAATGTTCATTTTAGATGCAAGCATCCCGAAATTGAAGGTTGCCATGTTCACCCATGGTACGAGTGTTGTTCAGGACTTGGAAATTTGGCACAAACGCATTGGTCATATTAATATTCAGAAGCTAAAAAATATGCAACATAAAGGCATTGTTGTTAGCCTAAAAAGTTTAAGTATAATGCTTTGGAGCGTATACATCATGCATGCCAATTTGGGAAGCAATCCAAGTTGCCATTTACTAGGCATATATGGGAAAGTAATAGACCCTTGTAGTTGATTCACACTGATGTCTGGAGTCCAGCTCAGACTACCTCGATGGGAGATTCATCATATTATGTCACATTTATTGATGATTTCAACCGGTATACATGGCTATATTTTTTGAAACATAAGGATGAGGTTCTGCCTGCCTTCAAGCATTTCAAGCAACATGTTGAAAAGAAGTTTGGGTCATATATCACATGCTTGAGATCAAATAATGGAGGTGAATATCTGGCAAATGAATTTGATGACTTCTTGGCCTATCATGGGATTAGACGAGAGCTTACATGCCCATATACACCACAGCAGAATGGACTAGCTAAATGTAAGAATGGGGTGATTGGTTTGTGTGGTAGAGCCATGTTGAATGAAAAGAACTTACCTGATTATTATTGGGCAGAAGCACTTGCAACTGTAGTGTATGTGCTAAATCGCACTCCTACTCCTGGCATTCATATGCTCACACCATATGAGAAATTGTATTGACAGAAGCTTGATGTCAGTCATTTAAAAGTGTTTGGTAGCTTGGCATATGTGCATATACCGGATGAGAAGAGGAGAAAATTAGATCTGAAGGCTGAAAAATGTGTGTTTATAGGCTATGCTCAAGACCAAAGAGGCTATAAGTGTTACAATCCCTCTACTAGGAAGACTTTGATCAGTCGTGATGTTACCTTTGATGAGATGGGATCTTGGTATGGCAAACCTGATATAGTGGTTCCACATCAAGCCTTAGATGCTCAGTTGAATGATAAAAATCAACCACATACTACTTCTATGTTAGGACCTATAGCCATTGGTTTTTCCATTGTGAGTCCTTGGTCAGGCAGGTTGCGTTCTTCCACCACTGACACCTCTATGTTAGTGAGGGGGAGAGATAAAGGAAGAACAAGGTGAATGAGATTGTTTCAGTGCCTAAGATTAAGGTTGATATGCCCCCTAGACCATCTAATTCAGGTTATGATTCTTCTGGTAATGACAGTTTGGATAATGAATTGGGCATTCCTTCTATTTCCACACCAGGTGTGAAAAGCAGCAGGTATGTGGCTCCTCATGAGAGAGGAGAAGCTGAAAAGTCAATGTCTGAAAAGTCTGTGAGAAGATCTCAAAGGGTAAGATATACACTATTGACAGGTTGACATACACTGGGTTTGTGGCAAAACATTGTGCATCCATGGCAAAAGTTGTGGGACATACAGAGCCATCTAGATTCAATGATGCTATGCATGATGAGCAATGGTGAATAGCCATGGATGAAGAAATGGATGCCCTTGCCTTGAATCGGACTTGGGATTTGGTTGAGCCTCCTGTAGGAAAGACACCCATTGGATGTAAATGGGTATACAAAGTGAAATGCAAGTCTGATGGATCGGTAGAAAGGTATAAGGCAAGCCTGGTCGCAAAGGGTTATGCACAGAAGTATGGTTTGGATTATGAGGAAACCTTTAGCCCTGTTGCCAAGATGGCAACTGTGAGAACTGTCATAGCATTGGCTACTGCAAATGGCTGGAAATTGTAGCAAATGGATGTCAAGAATGCTTTCCTAAATGGTGACTTGTTGGAGGAAGTCTATATGGTTCAGCTCGAGGGTTATGTGCATCCTGACTATCCCAACTATGTTTGCAGGTTGAAAAAGATCTCTATGGGCTGAAGCAAGCACCTAGAGCATGGAATGAAAGGATCAGTAGATACCTATAGGAGCTTGGTTTTGTAGTTGGGAAGGCTGATCATTCACTGTTCACAAAGAAGACAATTGCTGGATATGTTGTGATTGTGATTTATGTTGATGATCTGATTTTGAGTGGTAGTGATGATGATGGCATCGTTGAAATTAAGAGCATGCTGAAAATGGAGTTTGACATGAAGGATTTGGGAGATTTGAAGTTTTTTCTTGGCATAGAATTGTTGAGAACATCTGATGGCATTTGGCTTATGCAGAGGCAGTATGCCTTGAATATGTTAGAGAGGTTTGGCATGAAGGAATGCAAACCTATGGATACAACTTTGGAGCAAAACTTGAAGATTATGGCTAATTCTGGAGCTAATATTGAGGACATTACCATATATAGGTAGATGGTTGGTAGCTTAATATATTTGACAATCACTAGGCCTGATTTGCCATATGCTGTGGGACTCATTAGTCAATTTATGCAGAAGCCACTGAAGCCTCACTTGGATGCAATGAGGAGGATTATGTGGTATGTTAAGGCTACATATGAACATGGGCTCTTTTATGCATATGGCAAGGAAATAGAGCTGGCTGGATACACAAATGCAGATTGGGTAGGATGTGCATATGACAGGAGATCCACTAGTGGCTATGCATTCAGCCTTGGAAGTGCTATGGTTAGTTGGAGTAACAAAAAGCAACCCACAATGGCATTGTCTAGTACAAAAGCTGAATATAGAGGTGCAGCATTGGCTGCATGTGAGATTGCTTGGCTTCAAAAGTTGTTGCAGGATTTGGGATTACATGTGGATAAGCCAATCAAACTTTATTGTAATAACATGAGTAGTGTCCAGTTGGCAAGTAATCCCGTATATCATGCTAAAACAAAGCATATTGAGGTACACTACCATTTCATCAGAGAGACGGTGTTGATGAGGCAAGTTGACCTCATTCATGTTTGTACTGAAGATCAGGTTGCAGATATCTTTACCAAGTCCTTGGGTAAAGATAAGTTCACACGCTTTCGAGAGCTTCTTGGTGTCTTACTCCCTACTTGAGCTTGAGGGGGAGTGTTGGAAGACAAGCTCGGGTATGCTATCCCACAGATACGTTACGGATAGTTGGATATGTCTATCGGCACTATGATTGGTGTGTTAGTAGTTAGCAGTAGTCACCATGGTTCATAAGAACCTGAAGTGACCTTCATCACCAATAGAGTGAGACTCTACTCCAATGCGATGCAAAATACTACAAACACAAGGGAGAAGAAGAGGTTTCATACATACAAGAGGGAGCAAAATCTCCAAGACTTCTCATAGAGAGAGAATGAACTAGAGAGAGATGGACTCAAGAGTCTACATAAGAGAATATCTACAAGAGGGGGAGAAGGCTCATGGAAGAGGCTTGAGGAGACTAGAGCTACAGTAACATGAGGCCTAATGGTGGAAGAGATGATGAACAAGGGAGAGGAGGGATCCTTTTATAGAGATTTTGTCACCCTCCTTCACCCATTTACAATTGCTACCTGTAGATTCCTTTCCCCATCAATCACATAATCCCGTATGTCACCATCCATGCCCTTTCTGGCTACTCTTTCCATGTGTCCCGTCAAAAGATGCTCAAGACTCTCAAAATATTGAGAAAGTCAAGAGTCTCCCCACATGGAGCCCATAGGGACCCTCTCTTTTCCATATGTCCACATCCTCCTTATTCCACATAGGAATTCTAGAAGGATTTCTCTTGACTCCACACTCCTCCACATGCCTTCCACATGCTTGGCATGTGGCCTCTCTTATATTATTGGAACACATGGACATGATGGAGAAAATTCAAGAGAACACTCAATCTCACAATCTCTCTCACACTCTCAAGGATCGCAATGCCTCAACGGAAGGCAAGGGAGCTCTGATACCATAACAAAATATGAAGAGGGGAGAGGAGAAGAGTGGAGGTGAGGAGAGAGGGCACAGCTAGAGAGCACACCACAAATGACTAACTGTACACTAGATTTAGTTGAAAATGTAGAATATATACAAACCCATTTAGGGTTAAGGTTAGGGGATTCAAACCTTTCCTTTATAGCACTCTATTGGGTTAGTGCTATGCACATATGATCACTTGATGGTGCTATGCACACATGATCACATGATGTTGAGCATGAGAGTCTCAACAATTTTTTCTTCCCAATACTAATTTGGAAGATGCTTCTCATTGAGCATTGCTCTAGTACTTTTTGCTAAAGTATCATTCTTCCTTTCAACTCTTGCATTTTGTTGAGGAGTATCTACACAAATGAATTGTCTTCGAATGCCATCACTTTTGCAAAAGCTCATGAATGCTGAAGACATGTATTCACCTCCTTTGTCTGATCTCATGACTTTGATCTTTCTGCCTACCTAGCTTTCTACCATGGCTTTGAATTCTTGAAATTTGGAAAGACTTCAGATTTCTATTTTAGAAAGTAGACCCAACATTATCTATTGTAGTTGCCAATGAAAGTGAAGTAGTAAAATGAACCATTGATGTTGCGAGTCTGGGCATAGCCCCATACATCTGTGTGTATCAAATCAAGAATACCTCATGCTCGAGAGGTACTTCTACCAAATGTATTTCATGTTTGTTTACCGAAGTAGCATGCTTCGAAAACTTTTCCAACAAACTGTAGTTTCGGAATTCCAATTTCCATATTCTGATTTTTGAGCTCTATCAAGATTTTGAAATTGACATGTCCATATCTCTTGTGCCATTTTTTGAAAAGTGGCATTTGTTGCAGTTGAGATGACATGGCATGCAAATTTGGTACTATAGCTAGCATTCTGAATAAGTGTTCTTCCTTGACTACTTTTGCTACTAGTTGATATTCTCTAGATTAGTCTCTGATTGTGCATTCATCTCCATCAAAGATGACTTGATAGTTGTATTCCGTCATTTTCCCAACTAATAGGAGGTTCTTGCTGAGCTTCGTAACATAGAGTACATCTTTCAGCAATCCTTTTGTGCCAATGAAATAGTTCATAGGGACAATGCCTTTCCCTTGAACTGGATTTAGTGTGTTATCTGCCGTGTAGATGACATTCTTCTATCCTTTTAATGGTTTCATCTCTGTGAACCATTCCTGATGCTTTGTCATATGAGATGATGCACCACTGTTGATGTACCAAGGATCCGTATCTGGTTGATCGACTTGCTAATTGCATTCTCCTTTTGAATTGTAATCAATGTCAAGATACATTGTTTCAGTCTTCTGCATATCCTCGCTTGCAAGAAACATATTGTCGGGCTCATTGGCATAATGACTATGATTGGAATGTCCACCATGATGATTTCCTCTTCCTCGAAAATTCCCTCAATTGCTACTGCTGGATTGACCGCCTTGGTCATATTGCTTCTTGTGGTAATCTCTTTCATAGTGTCAAAACTTATAATAGTAGTTGCACTGAATGTTTGGCACATTGGTGGATGCATTCCCTCGTCCTTGGAATCTTCCTCTGTTGAAATGATTTCCTCTTTGTTGATGCTAATGTTACTGAGGATGATGCTGATGTTGACTTTGCTAATGACTTTGTTGCTGATGATGACCACTTCGTTGAAATGATCTACCTCTACTCTACCTTTACCCTACTTCTACTTGAAGCTATAAATGCTCGATCATTGGATTAGCATTTGCATGCATGAATGGCTTACATACTGAGTTATTTACCAAATAACACTGATTGTAGCTCTTTAAGCATTGGAATTTGTCATTGAATAGCAATACTCTAGACTAGATTCTCGTATTACTCTCCTAGTCCATTCAAGATGACTCGAACCATTTTTGTGAGATTCATAGTCTCTCCTACTGCTACGAGTTGATTGTTGTAATACTTAATTTTGAGTAAGAATGACTAGTTTAACTACTGTTGCAAAATAGTTTATCTGGTTTCTCAATGTGAGAATCCTGGAAGTGTTCTTAGACTCATAAAGATCTACAAGCATATCCCATGCTACTTTTGATGTATTCACTATGTTGAGTTGTCCTAGCATGACATCTTGCACATTGTGCTTGATCAAATGATATGCATATTTGTATCTTTTGTCCCATTTTATCTGTGCTTTGGAAATGGTAGGATATACTATAGGTGTGGTCATTATTGGTGCAGTAGGTGCAACTATATATCCCACTGCTAGTGCTACGGCAACAGGTGGAGTAGAGCTACTGCGGGCTAGATCATCCAATGGTTTTGGTGTAGAGCCATCGACATACTCCCATTTTTCCCAAAGTATAAGAATGGTCTCCATTCGGTATTCCCAATTTCTGTAATTGGAGTTGTCTAGATTAGCAAATGCCTCCAAATTGAGGTTGCTAGTCGTAGACATGGTGCAAGAAATGTACTCAAATTGTCTGTGAAATCACTTATGAATCAACTGCAAAACACTGACTCTATCAAGTGAAAGCTGAACTTTTGGTGAACGTAGAGCTGCAATATATAATTGAATCTATTACAAGGCTTGTGGCAAATGATGCCAGGAATAGCCAAGAGACTTTACAAGGCTTGAATAAAGTGCACAATGCCAAAAAATGGCCAAATGGCTTTACAATGATGGCATGTGTGTGTAGAATCAAATCATGAGAAATTTTCCCTCTGATCAATCGATCAATGCCTTTGAACACTCTAGAGTCTACTCCACTGAATGTGGAACGTTGGGTTTTAGGAAATATAATGATGTGAAACCACATGTGACTATAGGGACTAACTCTGAATAAGAACTATTTAGGAATTTTTTGTCATGGTTTTGATTGGCTCTTGTCGATTATCTCCTGTAAGGATGATCTAATATACTCTGATCTAGATCCTAGACCAATCGGTGAGCAATGTAAAAGTAGTAAATAATTCCTTTTCTTTGTTCATTTTAGGTGATGGGTCGAATGTGTCGATGTAGAGGCTGATGTGTGTGCAAGAAATGGATTTGTTACCGAGGCTCAAAAGTGTGTGATACTTGTGCCAAAATGTGCATGTGATGTGACAAGTGCATAGAGCAACAAAAATTGAGCATTTTTCCATTTTTGAGTGCCCTCAAATTCTTTCTGGATCAAGAGATATGCTTAATCTAGGTGGAGGGGCAAAAAGGGTGCAAAATGATGATGTGGCCACTATGTTCACATGTAGTGACTATGCTTGGAAAGAGGTGTGCCTATGGGGCACTATGCTGAGGTGTCAGGTTTGTGCACATGCAGTGCCAAGTGTGCCAGTGGAGGGGCAACTTTGCCTGCAAGGGGGTCAGTGCCACATGGCAAAAGAGGTGACAGTATGCTAACTCGAAACTATGCTGATGTGGTAGTGACATGTGTCATTGCTGCTGATGTGGTAGATGGCATATGGATGTCTATGATGTTGTAGCAAGATGATGTGGCTCATGAATAGTCAAATTAATGATGTGGCACTCTCTCAGCCGTGCTAATGTGGCAAGGGATAAGGTGCCATGTGGTAGTAAGGCGGCCTTGCTGATGTGGAGGATAGGCTTGCTTGGATGATGTGGCAGAGGATAGGGTGCCCCATGGCTCCCTCTATACTACCAAGCCTTGGTTGTGATGACCTATGGATAAGACTAAAGGTTAAGGGGTTGCCATGTGTCAGCTCCCCTTTGAGACAAGGCTTGATGGAATCTGGGTTCCGTCATTGAGGAGCTTGTTGCTAGCATAGAAGCTATGTAGACGGTGGGCTAAGGCATGGTGTGTGCTAAAGGGCACATGAAAGAGTCATTTTCCATGCTGAGAAGTTGCCTTGATAGGGCCTTGAGCTTCAAAGATCTCTTGCTACCAATTTTGTTGTGGAGCTAGGAGATCCATCGCGAATGCATGCAGGGAGGTGCTCATGGGGGTTGGTGCTTAGTCGAGACTAGAGACTCGTGGCACTTGAAGGATGCTGGAGCAGCCCATTGAATCATGATTGATGGTGTTTTTTGGAGAAAGGGAGTCATTATAGCTATAGACGATGTTAAGGAGGTTGAAGGCGCATGTAGATAAGATGACTTTGTTTGCATGGCCACTAGCTATGGAAGCTGGAGCCGCTTGAAGGCACTTATTGAAGGAGCTTGCCAGTCACTTAAGAGCCAGGGTCTAGATTTATTATAGAGAGAGCCGTTATTGCAGAGCCACAGAGTGTACGTTGGATAGGTTGTGAGCTCTGTATCATCCCTTATGAAGCCTTATAGTCTATTGGCCATCGCTAGGGACTTTGCATGGGTGAGGTGACCACCGTGCATAGTGTCATTGAAAAGAGCTACTTGTGGGAGCTCATTGAGTTGCTTGCCAGTCAAGAGAAGGAGTTGCTATGGCATGGGTGGAGCCACTATGGCGTTAGAGGTTAGCCATGGAAAATAATGTTACAGGTGTTATAGGTTGCCTTTGTATGTGAGAGAGTCACTATAGAGCTGAAGCTGCCTAGGTCGATTTGTTGGACTGATCATCTCAACTTGTGAAGAGGTCATTGCATAGAAGGCATGATATTCACAGCATGGAGTGATTTGCTTATGCTTAGAAGGCTAAGCCTTATAGAAACCTACAGTGTGCAAGTCTCCAAAGAAGGAATCTCTCAAATCTCTTATAGAAGGAGAATAGTGTCTCTCTCTCTCTCCCTGTAAATCTAAGCTATGAAAGCTCACAAGTCTCTCACAATCTAAAGAAATGCATGGACAGAATAGGAAACTAGGTGCAAGCAAGTTGGGAAGAAGATTAAGGAATGGGGTCAAGAGTTACAATAAAAGTCAAGGTCGTGAGGATGAGGGTTGAAGTACATCAAAAGTGGAAGTGAAGGTGGGACTAGGAGTATGAAACAATTAGAGAGGTGGAGCCAAAGAGGTAAGTAAGTATCCTGAGGGGTGCACTACTAAGAAAACCTAGATATGACATACATTCAAAGGTTGTATGGAAAATCCCTTATCTATAGCTTTTTCATGATAAAAAGACCCTTTTTAAATACAATCTTACACTTTTGTTTCCAAAATTTAATTTAAGAACCCCATATATAAAGATATTTCTATAAATTACCTTAAATTTTTGAATTGAAAGCATTTCCATCTTAACGCACATGGTATGCTTACTAATTGTGGGTAAACCCCTTGGGGTAAGGAGTGGAATGAGAGAGTTACATGACCACAACTATGTAAAAGGAACATATGGAAGTGGGAGTGGAAGTATGAGTGAGGATAGGAGCACATGGAAATGGGAGTGGCAATGGAAGTATTAGTGGAGAAGTGGGAGTGGAGTGGTTGCAGAATACAATAAAGGGTAATAACAAGGCTCGGAGGGGGGGGTAAGGTTACCCAATCATATGTAAATATAGCATGTGGGTTCAACTAAAGAGATATTCAAATAGAAAAAACTCAAAATATTTTATAAATATATACTTACACGGTTTTTAAGCTAGGGTATTGAAAAAAATTGTAAGTTTGAATCGAAAAAGGTGTCATTTTAAAGTCTTGTGATTTACAGATAAAGGTTTTAATAATACCCCCTTATATGCACAATTGATATATAGAAATTTCAAGTAGTGCCCTTATCAAGAGTGGGGAATTGTTAATGGAACTGGAAGTCGTGGTTGGAGGTAGAAAATATTCTAGAATTTCAAACACTAAATATGTCAACTCCACACAAATATGTCCTGGTAAAACTATTGGCTAATTTGAAGTCAGGGTGTGAGGTAGAAAATATTATAGAATTTCAAACACTAAATATGTCAACTCCACACAAATTTTTCATAGTAAAACTATTTGCTAAGTTATCAAGTGGTGATCTTGATTCAATAACAATCTTGCAAATTCTGAAATTTGCTTCAACTAGAACAATACACGTGTCATCTCCATACCTGCCTTAAATGTTGATAGTGAGTATATGAGTACATATTGCATGGCATTTTTAATTACGAATTAAATTGATAAATTCAAAGATTTGTTGAATTATATACATATAAGTATGTGGTGGAAATATACACTGCTTATATCACAATAATCGCATGATGGATTAATTCTAAACAAATGAAGTCTCGTATGTGTGCATCTACTATTATGGATAGTTATACATTTTTCCACATCATATACATGCCTTTTCCTAAGACTTTGATTCCTTGATTTCTAGCAATATTGAATAATCCTTCTCACTTCCACCTTTGTCAAATTTTCTTGGCTCGGATCCCACTCATGTTTCTTTTGCTAGAAGCCCTCATAAAGTTAATTTTCTAACTATTTCCTTGGGGAGACTTTTCAAAATATTTACTTAATTCCATAAATCTATGAATGTATAAGGGATATCATCTTGATTTGTTGTTATTTAAGCAACCTTCATCATTAAAACTAGCCCACCTATGTCATCTAAGTCTAATACTAGATCAGATCCCCAAACTACAATGAAAATTACCTTGAATTTTGCTCGATTGTGTAAACTCTAATAAGGTCTTTTTACCTGGGCCAATGCATGATAGGGTCTGGCCATTTTTTGTGAAGCGTAGGGAATACATTGAATATGGGAAACTTGCTTGATTCATAATTTATGCATTTCATAATGTAATTTGACAAAAGTTCATGTCTAAACTAATACACACATTTTGATCTTGAATCTAATATCAAAACATTACACAATTATCATCTTGAGTGAGATCATAAGACTATTGCAAACACCATATTATGCACGAAGCATGGATCTTTGACTATATAGGATATCCAAAATATTTTTAAAAAAATCAAATAATCGTTCTACATATATATGGAAGCAACTGTTCATTTGAAATTGTAGTATTTGAGCTTCCCACAATCAATGGAAGAAACCAATCAAGAAGCATTGATATGGTTTAAGGAGTATCTAAGATTATACTACAATTATATGTATACATACGATGTCATGCTCAAGAAATTTTTCTAATTTGGTTGGATATGATTTTTTTTTTTTAATGCACTCCACACTAATGGAGCTGCTACATGGTGGGCTTTTAATTTTAACATTTTGTAATATTCATAACCATAATTGATACATGAGCACACAATCAACTCTTTAAATAAAGCCAACATTATTTATCATTTTGCATTGGTTCCTTTTCAGGTAACTACCTTGCAATGAGGCCCATAAGCATGCCAAAGTGGGTTCCATTCTTAATTAACAATATCAAACCTACTAGTGAGCCATTTTTCCTTTTGTTTTTTCACCCATTTTGGCACTCTTTGCACTTGTTTAGATGGTTCAAACTAGTGATGTGTACAAATAGAGGCAGCACAACATGACCATTAGGTTTTCCCAAAACTTGAAATATCGTACTTTTAAATTTTAAAATTTGCTTCTCCTACTTGGTATATCCCAAATATAGTACACAATTCATACTTGTATCTTACATGACTTGTGCAAAATATTCTCCTAGCATTCTATGAACTACCCCTTTCAAGCTTTTTGCTTCTTTTTTTAGTTTTTTTCGTCATCGTATTTATCATGGATTCTTCCCATTCATGCATCTTGCCCCTTTTTGCCACCATGATCTCCATGCTCTTTAAGCTCTCTTAGAACATGCACAAGTTTTGATTCCTTAAACAAAGCTTCAGGTGAGACCTTGCTTCTCTTCACAAGCTAGCTCATTAAACATGAATCATTTATCATTTATTAGCTTGATTTCTTTATTTAAAATAAGGTACCACATGGTGTGATGCAATTTCTCATGGGTTTCAAGAGAACTAGAGAGAGGTTGTAAGATAGAAAGATTGATAAACCCGGTCAAGGTATGAGTATGAGGTTGAAGGCCATGATGAGACGAATGATAGAACATCCAAATGACATTGAAAGACACTTTTGCAATGAATGAAGAGGGAGAGAAAACACCAAGAAAAATTTCTCCTATCTTAGTAGCTGGCCTCAAAGGCACTAGATGCACCCATTGAAGCAATGCCATCAGAATGAAGAACACAAACTGTGGACTCAAAACTAATGGGAGCATTTGAGAAAGCAAAGGCTATTTGAGGGACTACTAGGATTGTGTCCTTAGAAACTTTACCCTGCATTTAAGTATTCATTGAGTATCCACTCTTCCAATGCCCTAGGATTTGTGTGCCCAGCAAACCATACACTCTAACTTCAAAGATGGCCTTGGCAATGTGAAAGGGTTGCATAAGCTAGCTGCAAAGAGGGTGACAATGGCTATGTTGTTTTTCTATGAAACAAACACAAAATTTCTTAGGATCACAATGTCAACAATGTCCATTAGAAGGACCAACTGATTCTAGCAATTGACCATTGAGTGGAAGAAATGTAGCCCAATGTGAGAAGCCTGTTGGCATCAACTCATTGGAATTAAAGGATAGGTAGCCTAAGTTATTAATTCATCTCTGCATTGACATTGTTTTAGCACATTAACACAAGAGTTTCTCTAAAAAATGATGTCTATAGGCTATGGACAGGATATGCAAGCAATATGAGGACCACATCATACACATTCTCAACTTAATTCATGTCAATAGTTGGACTTTCAATGAACTATCAATTGCTATCAATTTTCCTCACACAAATCATTATGCTAGTGAATTTTCATTTGCACCTTGTGGAATTTTGAAAGGGGGGGGGGGAGAGAGAGAGAGAGAGAGAATAATATTTTGCAAGCTAAGTGGTTGCAATAATAGCCACCATATTGGATCTAGATGTAGACGTATGTAACCTAACCTAAGCAAGCCAATAGGGTCATTGAATGATCACGTTTAGCCATGAATATGTATACCAAAATAGTATTCTATATAGTAGGCTTAGTGGGCACATATAGTTTCTACATGTCTCATACAATGTGGTAATGGCACATGGTTTGTACTATAGCACGTTTAGTGTGATACAATGAATGTGCTATGTGTAGAGTGCATTACATTACATTAATGGTCCTAGTTTTCTAATCCTAGCACATGAAAAGAAACCCCCAACCTAGCAACAATGGCAAGTCATTTTTGTTGCACATTGTCCTTTGATGCAATTACATGTCTAGTGGAGGAAGATCAGTACCATGTTGGATCCAAACTATAATGGGTGATATCTACAAATCCATTAAAGGCCATCAAATGCAATTGATTTCCAATTAAGACATGTTGCATGTTTCATTTCACGTGATGAAGCTCATGTGATGAAGATGTGAAAAATGCTAGTTACTACTGTCATATGCTAGTTGCCAATCTTGATTCTGATTAATAATGCTTTTATAACTAGGGCCAGTGCATGATTGGGTGTAGCTATTTGAGAGAGACCGCTATGTTGGTTAGACCACTATATTGGTTGGCAATATTCTTTTGCAAGAGTCCCACTGTGTTGGTTGGACCCACCTAGGTAAGCACTGCAAAAGAAATTTCTAGTAACATTGAGCACATTTTTAGCAATTTTACATTTTTAAAGCATTTTCTATCACTTTCTAGCACTCTGTTCCTGTTTTGATACATTTTAGTGCTTTTTAGCACTACTAGTACTTTTTAAATCTATTATATTATGAAATTGGGGGGAGAGAGAGAGACACACACACAGAGAGAGAGAGAGAGAGAGAGAGAGAGAGAGGGAGAGAGAGAGAGAGAGAGAGAGAGAGAGAGAGAGAGAAACAATATCTTTCTTGCAAGAAAAAGACACTGTGCTAGTTGTGTTTGCTGGTATATCTTTAACTTCCAAATTAGAATGTTAATTAATTTTCTTTTGCATATTTTCACACATCCAAGAGCATATTTATGTGCTTGTTTTTTATGGACACAATACTTTGAAAAATCAATAAACTCATCAACTTTGAGGATTGTGCAAAGGATGATGTCCATTGAATGTCTTTATATTGTTTGCACACACTTTTTTCCTCACCATGTGTCATGGATGGATGAAAATAAACATGCATCCCAGTGGATATATCATGTATGCATGTCTTTAATGGGCATGATACTTTGAATGGCCCCTAATTTGGCTTTGAAGTCCATGAAAAGTATTACGCACATCAGAGCTTGCTTGCATGGTTGTTGCATGTATTCACTTTTAATCTCTCACTCTGTGTAAAACATACTTTTGAGTGCATATATTGTATGCATCTCTCTTATGGGCACCTTATTTTTGCATGGCTCTTAATATCAATCTCTTTGAGGCTCGTGAAAAGTATCATCCCCATTAGATCTTGTTTGGCATGAACCATTAATGAATTCACATCTGGGAACTTATTCTCTTTATCACCATCAAGTTCCATACCCATGTTCACCCCTTGTGCCATGACAAGTCACTCTTTTTTCTTCACATTTGCATTTTAAGTTTCTTCTTGCCATTCCGTATTTTGATCATAGATGAGTCCCAATCCTACTTCATTCTGGCAACTTTAAACCAAGGCCTACCCAACAACATGGGATAGAGCACATCTTCTTCCTCCATCTGCAAGGCTATAAAATTTATGTGGAGCATGAATTAATTGATTACGGATTATGCCAATTGGCTAAATTGTTCTTTGATCTGCCATACAAACTTGAAATGGGGCAAGCTAGACCAAAACGTCCCAATCTCTTGAACATGTACTGTGGTAGGATGTTCACTCCCAAACCTCCATCCAACAACACTCTTGTCAAATTTTGGCCCTGGTACAACACGTCTACCACTGACACCATGTAATCCACATCCCCGGGTTCTTCCTAGCATACAATTGGTGTATCCCTATACGAGTGAGATGGTGGCATGAATTCTTGGGGTTGAAATTCTAGGTGAGGCCACATCAAATCTACCACTAGCCTTTTCCCAACTTTGTGGACCATCAGTAATAGGTGCTCTATTGGGATCTTCACTTTTTCCTTCTTCAAGGCTATGAGCAGCCCTTCTGAAAAGTTTCCAATACAAGAGTTTTATTATGAGCATGAACTATGCATAGGTCTTACCTCCATATCCTTCAATAATATTGCACTGGTTCTGGGAGAATTGGATCCAACTTTATGTAATTTATATGTAATTGGTCTCCCTTCCCATGTAACTGGTCTCCCTTCCTCTTATTGTTTGCTATTCAAGCTTGCATCTTCTCAATCTGCTTCAAGATTATCATTCAGGCCTCTTCCTGGTCTTTCCACTTCAACCCCTTTTCTTTCTTCTATAACACATCCACTTCAACTTCCCAGATCAGATTCTCAGACTACATTACTGCATACACATTAATCTTCTCCTGCTTGGATACAACTACTTTTGATGCTTCATGCACATTGAGAAATCACACTGCTGTAACTCGTATAGGTGAGCTATGGACTTGGTCCAACATACTGATGTGTCATCTCATTCTTCGATTAACATCACATTCATGCTGCTGATGTTGCTCTTATTGAGGCAATCCACTTCTGGTAGCCAATGCATAATTTCCAATCCTCTCTCTGCTCTATCCATAGTGGGCAATCTGTGCCTTGTTGATGCCCATCCTCCAAACACTATTTGCAATCTTTATCGATTATAGAATTCTATCGGCCCAAAGCTATTTTTGGATTCCAATTTTCTCTCTTATTTCAACTGCCTTGCTGATTCCAATTATTTCTCTACTGGATCTAGGCCACAATCTGTGCCATCGTTGCCCGCTGGATCAATCATCACCTAGTTGGCTCTTGTTTCCATGGTACTTGCTACATTGGATTCATTCAAGCATTTGGATTGTACCAAAAAACCTCTATTGGGTGATTCTTTGTGCAAATCCCACACTTTCACTGAGATGTTGACTTGGTTACTCCTAAATTCTTCAAAATTTCCTCCAACAATTTCTCTATCTCACTGGATTTCTTCTTTGCTTTCTTCTTTTCCTTTTGGATTTCTTTGACTCATTTTTGCTTGATTTCTTCTTCTTATGCTTCCTCTTATCCTTTAACGTTGTCCTGATCTTATGAATCACTTTTGGATTTTTCACTCTCTGATTCTATGTCATCATTCATGTCACTGCTAGATTCATCTACGTCTGATTTTGACCCACTGTTTGAGTCATCATCCCTTCATGGATTGGCTCTTAACCAATCCACACCATCGTTCTACTCTTTTGGTAGCATTCACCAATTTATTAAAGCCATTCGAGCCTTGGATCTCCAATCTTCTCACTGTGCTATAGATTTATTTCTATAATCCCTTGCAGAAGTATGCTGCCAACATCTTGGTTATGGGCACATTTGACCAGGCATTGAGATTTGTAATTTTTGTTCATAGTGTTCCACCATCAATTTCTTCTAACAGAGATCTCGAGGCTACTTACAAATATCATTTGGTGGATTTTTCTTACGAAGCATGTATAGGAAAGCTGTCTTCAATTCCTCATAATCCACAGATTGTGCTAAGCCATATGGACTAAACCAACTCATAGACTTGCCGCTCAGCTGTAGATTTCGCTAACCTCGGGCATCTTTTTCTTCTAAATGTATTTGTTGGCGAGAGTCCAAAGGAGGCTCACACCACATCCACATTGAGGTGGTACAAGTGGGGAGTGCCTATCACATCGCACAGGATGCTGACATTAGTGTTTGAGTTATAGGCATGGAGGAATTATCCCAGTAGCCTCATGTCTAAGTGAGAGGGGAGGCATCCGCCGCCACCCAAGACCTGTCAATGCGAGAGATGCCTAAACCTTCGGCTCTTTGAGCGCTTGATATGTTGTTGCATTATGGTAGTGGAAGGTGTAGTCGTGTCCCTCGTAGGCATAGCGGGAGTGAATGGCACATCTATTGAGCTACTGGAGCCAAGCCTCTCCAAGCGACAAGTGCGTTTGAGACTGCACAATTTTGTATTCCCCTTGTGTGGGTGCACTTCTTTAATGAACTAGAGGGAGTAGTACCAATTGCTGTAGGCACATCTTGAGTGTCTTGTTGTGTTGATATCTCTTCCTCTACGCATAGGTACTCTGCTAGGATGTCAAAAGGAATACAGATGGTCCCAAGAATTCATTTTCTAGATCCATGGGAAAGAAGGAGGGCAATTGAGTGATAAGAGAATTGCTGGAAGAGGAGGCTGAGGACATTAATTGGGGGCTGAAATGCAGGCTGGAAGAGGGTAGGGAGTTGGGGAAAGTCTGGCAAAAATTTGGTAGAGTTTCACTTTTTTGGCTATGGTGACAACCCAGGGGGATATGGCGCCCTTTTATAGATTTCGGTATCGCTATGGTTAGGGGGATGGCATAAGGCAATGGATCATGGGGATGGGAACTATGACCATAGGAAGTGGGTTAACAATAAGGCAGCGATCAGCGGTGGGATAGAAGCTAGAGCAATGAGCTATGGGGTTGGATAAAGGCGACACATTAAGGGAATTTTAGACTAAAAAAGGGCCTCATAAAGGAGTGGATTAGCAAAATGGATTAAGAACTAATAAGGCCTACAAAGGGTCCCATCACCCCATATGGAGACAAAAAAGTACATCTCCCTAGGTCCTTGGTGGTCCCCAAAAGTGCATCTCCCTCTCCCAATTGGAGGCCCCCCTCACTCTCAAAAAGTTGACTCTCTTTACAACCGTTAGGTGGTCCACATTCCCAAAAAGTATCTCACGGGTACACCCTAGTCCAAAATTTTGAAAATTTTCAAAAGTGCCCAAAATGGCCCAAAACTCTTCAAAACTTTCCCCCAAACCATGCTTATGCACCCAAATCACTTTTCAACATCTAAATCCTACTCCTCACCATAATCATCTTCCAATCCCACATTCATACTCCTTCCATTGTAAGCACTTTGCAACACCCAAATCCAATTTCTTCTCTGTCATTTTGTCCCAAACTTGCTTCCATTGATCCTATTATATTTTCCATTGTCCGAGACTTGTTTCCATTAATGCTATTCTATTGCTATTCTATTCTTTGAACTGATCCAAGGCCTTATTTCTAAATCCCTCTCATGGCTCCATTGGAAGATCGCACCAACAAGCCATGAAAAATCACCTTGCACATCAAAGTTGCATTAGAGTATGCCACAACTCGTCAATGTTATGGCCACAAGGTTGCTGGCAAAGATACACTACATCAACTACGACAACAAGGAACAAAGCATGTCCACTTATGGAGTGTTGGTGGACTCTATCCAATGGATCCTTTGATAGGTGCTCCACCTTTGTTTGAAAATGTGACGAGTTTGATTCAATACGTAGGTGATGGTCTTCGAGGCTTACTAGGATATTATAAACGCATTGGCCATTCTAATGCTAAAGCACACTTTGCGAGGGTTCACTTGTTGAGAATGGAAGGAGAGACAAAGATACTTAGAGATATCGAGCATAACCTCCAAGAACAGTTAACTAACCCAAGAACAAGAAAAACTTGTTGACTTAGAAATTGCAAAAGACAGTCACAAGAGACAATCACAAGATTAATAGATGAGAAGAACAAACTGTTGAAAAAGGCCTGGTGTATCCAACAAGAGCTTGCTACATTGACTAGGAGATTAGAAAGGATAAAAAGACCCCCTCTAGGTTACAAGCATAGGATCAAGCCCGTGCAACCAGTGGAGAGCTTGGCATATGGTGGTGGCGAGGGAAGAGGGAGGAGGAGGAGAGAGCAAAGGGAGAGGAGGACTTAGAAAATGTGTTAACATTTTCTTCTTGAAGTTAAATAAGTAAAAAAATTAGTTAGATTTAAATTTTGAAACATAAGTGTGAACACTATATTGGAGAATTTGGGAATCTCCCAAGTCCACTTTCAAGTAAGGGGTTAAGATTTGACCATGTGGCCAAAACTTGAACCCTTATTTGAAAGTGGGACTTGGGAGGATTCCCTAATATGGTGTTTTGGATGGATTTGACTTAATGGGTTTAGATTTAACCATGTGGCCAAATCTTAACCATATTAGAAAGTCCCACAATATTTGAAGATTCCCAAATTCCCTAATATAGTGTTTGTGCGAAATTTAAATCTTCTACTATTTGTTAACCTATGAAACATGAAGTTTAAAAAGTGCACAAATTTTAAATCTTCTCCTCTGAGATATAAGTTCTCCTTTTTGTATTTGGCATTCCAAATTCTCTTCTTCCTTGTGCTTAGGACCTTGTTTTTTACATTTGAAATTATCTTCTTCTTATGATGAGGACATTCTCCATGACATTTTCTACATTCTCAAGGCTTTTGTTGCTTCCTAGGTACCATAACATTGAATGTTCTCTAGACTTTCGTTGCTTCCTAGATATGACTCTAATGACATGCTCTAAACATTCTCTTTTATCACTTCCGTCGCTTTCTTCTTTTTTTCTCTCTCCTTTCATCCTTAAGTTAGTATGTCTCTTCCCTCTCACCCCTTATTCTTTTCTATCTCCTTCCATCCTTAAGTTATACATTTCCATATTTTTCCCGTCCTTCCTTCACTTACAACAAAGACTCTTTTGTCCCATCCTCCCTCCTTATATTTGTCTTTCTTTCTATCCTCTCCTTCAATACTTCCATCCTGTCCCTCTTCTCTCTCTCTCTCTCTCTCTCTCTTTCTCTCTCTCTCTCTCTCTCTCTCTCTCTCTCTCTCTCTCTCTCTCTCTCTTTCCTCTCTTCTTTCTCTTCTTCCCTATCTATAGTTCTTGAGTGGCACTCCAACAAGCACCTCTCTCCTATCCCTCTTTCTCTACGTAAATATCTATCCTCCTCTCTCTCTCATTGAGTCTCCTCCTCTTCTTCTCTCTCTCCTCATATCTTGCGTGCGCACACCTCTTGCATAGGAACCTCTCTTTTCCTCCTCTCTCATGCATACCTCTCGCACAGCTCTCCTCTCTTTTATCTCCACCTCGTTATCCTCTCTCTCTACACTCAACTACTACTACCATGGTAGCAAACACACCTCTCCTCCTCCTCCTCTCTCATGCTTTACTCTCATCCTTATCCTCTCTCTCTACACTCGACTACCATGAGCAATGGAACCTCTCTCCTCCACCTCTCACACACCTCTCTCACACCTCTTGCCTCTCTTCTTCTCCTTATCCTCTCTCTCTACGCTCAGCTGCCATATTAGCAGGCACCTCTCTTCTCCTCCTCTCTTGTGTACACCTCTCCTCTCTTTTATTTCCTCCTCCTTATCTTCTCTCTCTACACTCAACTGCCACCGTCGCTATGGCAGTGGACACCTCTGCACACACTGCAAAAATACACGTGCTTTGTTTCAAGAAAACGTGGAGACATCCCTATGATATACGGCTTTGTAGCTGTGATAGAATGCAATCTTGATATAATCCAATCGTTGCATGTATCGAACTTGTTGGATTGCACTTCTTCCTTCTTTAATATCAGGGTTACATCACCTTGCTTTACACATGGCATGACATATGCTGCAGTTGTTGGGTTCAAATTGGATTCCTGTAAAAAGCCACACCCAACTTCTTTACGTATTCCCAACAAAGTGTATGGTATGCATATATTGGTGGTGCCTCTAAACACCTATCAACTGGGATACAAAACTCTGTGTCAAATCCAGATGGGAAGTATTGTTCATAAATATGTTGTCCACCCTCCATCTTTACTCCTTTGTTTGATTTTTCTAGTGTCTCAATTCGCATATTGTCTAGTCTTCTCCCTGCATGGAATGAAAATTCAAGGGGCATCGAATCAAGGGGCTTTGCAAAGTGTACAGCTTGTTTCTATGTAGCACCACTCCCACCAATGCTATCGTCTCCTAAATTTTTAGATGTTTCTTTTCCCTTCAAAGAACCTCCACCATCAACTTTTGAAGAATTGCTCTCATCTATCATTTTCCTCTTTGATTGTCTACCATCCTCTCAATGAGAATCAAGTAGCTCATTGGTTTTTATAGTTTGAAATGCCAAGGAAATTGTTTCAGGACGTGGCAAGTTCTTCTACCACATTCTACCCCATCTTCTTCATAGACTACTCATCCTTATCCAGTAATACGTGTGAAATCAAAGGTCGATGGATCAAGTTTGTATATTGTACTCTCCCCTTTCATCTTCAACATGTTACAAACTACTCCTTCTTTTCCTGCAATTCCATTAGAAAAACAATATCCATGATGCCATCTTGCTCAAAGGTAATTCCAAGATCCTTGAGTATGAACAAGTTAGCAATTGGTGTCATATTCCCACGATTGTCATAGACATCCAAATACCACTATCATAAACACTATCACCACTAACACCATCAACCACATGGCTATCCCTCTTTGATGAAACTTTCGGTGCTATGGATACAACCTTTTGAGATACATGCAACTTTCCCATTAGCGAGTAATACTAGAAATGAAATATCTCTCTCTCTCTCTCTTTCTCTCTCTCTCTCTCTCTCTGCACGTGCGCGCATGCTCGCATGCGAAAACGTTTGGTGGAAACATGCAAACATATAGTTTTGACCTTATGGCCAAAACATGGAAACATAGAGTTTTGACCTTGTGGCCAAAACTTCTAATAGAAAAATGCAAGAATGGATTTTTTACCTTGTGGTGGCCAAAACTTTTGGTGGCAATATACATGCATACAATAGCGCAAAAGTTTTTGTGGCCAAAAGGATGTGGAAGAATGGCAATATACAAGCATAGAATGTTTGGCCATAAGGTTATGGAAAAGTTTGGCTTTGAGGCCAAAACGTCTTATAGTAAAATGCAAGCATAGAGTTTTGGCCCTATCACCAAACATTTTGGTGGAAATATACAAGCATATAATTTTTTGCCGTAAGGAAACACTTGATGCAAGCATACAAGAGCACAGAGTTTTGACCAAGGATACACATAAGGTTGTGGAAGAGTTTTGGCCTTGTGGCCAAAACTTTTAATGTAAACAATCATAGATTTTTGGCCATAAGGATGTGCAAAAGTTTTGGCCAAGGATACACCTAAGGTTGTGGAAGAGTTTTGGCCTTATGGCCAAACTTTTTGATGTAAACAATCATAGATTTTTGGCCAGAATTTTGTGGAAGAGTTTTGACCTTATGGCAAAACCTTCTAATGAAAAAATGCGATCGTGCATTTTTGACCTTATGGCCAAATATTATCATGGAAAAGTTTTGGCCTTGAGGCCAAAACTTTTTATGGAAAATGCAAGCATAGATTTTTGGCTTTGATGCCCAAACTAGGTATGTGAAAAAGTTTTGGCCTTGGGGCCAAAACTTCTTATGGAAAATGCAAGCATAGAGTTTTGGCCTTGTGGCAAGATACAAGTATAGACATAAGGTTGATGCAAGCATACAAGCACAGCGGGCCTACCAAGGAATGTGCCTCGTATTGAGGGCTTACAGACAACTGTGCATGATAAAAAAATGCGGGTTGATCCATGCTAACATCTAAAGCATCTGCATCTGATTTGTCAAGGTCAATGAGGCTCAAGTCTGCATCATAGATTGGTACATACCCTGTGGCAATGAATGGTCGAAGAAGGTTCTCTTTTCACTCATGGATCTTGTTCAGAGTCATGACTGGTATATCATCAACTGCATCATGTGAGAATAACCCCATGTTGGAGGCAGTCTGGTGCTCTATGCAAGAGGCTTACCCGTGTAGCGACGCGAGTGTCTATGCATGAGAACAATGTGTGAGAGTTGCCACAGGGGGCCTTAACGCTGAACGGTCAAAACCAAGTCATGTGCGAACAACTGTGTGCTAAGGATCAAGCCTGTAAAATCAATATGACAACTGAGTGTCAGGTGTAGCCAAGAGGTTGTACAAGGCTGATGTATGTGTACGGGAACCAATGCCAAAAATAGTCAACAAATGTGACTATACATGGGTGGCATATGTGTGCAAGAAGTACAACAATCCTGAATCTGAGGAAGATCACTCTACCAAGTGTCGCATTGAGTGATGAAGTGCCAAATGCCAAGAGACTGCTGAGCTAGTGCCAATGTGTATCCGATGACAGATCCGAAGGGACTTACGCCAATGGGAACTAATCATGTAATGCGGCAATGGCTGACTTGGCTTTGTGGAGTTGGATCTCCTCTATGGCAGTGCTAGTCTACCCCTGAACTACACGTTGAATCGTAAAATACAGCAAATGAATTTTATCTTAATTCATTTTAAGTGCTGGGTATGCTGTAAAGGATCAGGAGGTGGTTTCGATGAAGAGGATTTAATGATGTTGGCCTGTGGAAATGTTAGATGTGAAATCTAAGGTGCTCAACGCATAGAGCACTATCTAGTGAGCAATTTTTTTTTTTGGATAACGTCCAAATTTTTTAGATGTTATGGCTCATGGAAGGATGGCCAATTTTTTATCCAAGGAGGGGGTCCAAATTGATGAGGTGTCACAGTGGTGATGTGGCATTATGGAAGTCACATACAGTGTGCATGTGTGGCACTGTGCTTAGAAGGCATATGGTGACATGGCATGACAACTAGACACTCTGTGTCACATGCAGAGTACAAAGTGTGCTTGTGAGGCATCGTGTGCAGAGGTGTCAAGCTAAGGTGGCCAATGACATGGCACTTCCTGCTGACATGGCACCTGTGTGATTGCGCATGGTGACTGGGCAAAATGTTGATGTGGTAAGTGGATAAGGGATGACATGGCATGTATGGGTAGGATTGCCACGAGGTACACCCTTGACCAAGCCTCTTAACTGAGGGTAGCTAAATCCTACCTGACACGTGTAAGCTTGCAAAAGAACCCACTAAGCCTAAGGTTAGTTTCAGCTAACCCTAGTGTGAGACTATCTGCCATGTGGTAGAAGAAGATTTAGAGAGAGAAATGTAGAGTGTGGAAGGAGCTTTGCAGAGGCAGTGCTTGTTGCAGTGGTCGTCCGATGTCAGAGCTCATCATGGGAGCACGTCAGGAACCATGGAAGCTATGTAGGAGCATCGTTTGGGCTGAGCAGTCGTCTCATAGGTGGCTCGCAGCCCACGGGATGGCTCTGTGTGTGTTGGAGAAGCATTGGAGTCGTTGCATGGAGAAGAGGGTTGTTGAAGAGCACGGAGCTTGGCATGGCGGTGGAGGAGGCAGTCGCTTTGGGCTGTTGAGGCGAGCACTCCTCGGGAGGTCATTTGCCACAATTCATGAGGTGCTTGATGAGCACTACTCGAAAGGTCATTTTCCATGGCTTGCCATCGCTTGCGAGTCCATCTCGGGCGACCTTAGTCAGAGCTTCCCTCAAGAGTCAATGATGCTTCAGTTGGAGCCGTAGGTGGACTTGAGGACGTAGCTACCGGTGAGCAAAAAAGCCATGTTGCCGGACTGAGGCATTGAAGGATTGCCTGCTCGCGGCTGCTGGATCGTGAGCTTCTTCAGCGTCGTGACTGGCTCGTTGAAGAGTTGCGAAAAGAGAGTAGTCATTGTTGCGAAGGAGATGGAGCCTTTCAGTGTGTGTCTACTCTGTTGCCACAGGAGGAGCCACCTGTAGAGAGGCTTCCTTACGTCGGTTGTTGCAAACCTGAAGGGCGCTGGGCCGTCGTGTTGTATGGAGGAGCTACTGGATCGTAGGTGCCAGGAGGATGACACCTTTTTGGAGCTTGATGTCAAGCTGTAGACACTGTAGAGAAGTCATTGTGGCTGAGTAGATGCTGTAGAGGAGGCTCTGTTGTCCAGGAGGTCATTGAAGGAGAAACGCTAAGGCGTTGCATGATTTTGTGAGGCGGTGCTACCTACGAGTCCATTTGTGGAAGGAGCGACTTATGTAGACTTTGAAGCATTGAAGTAGCTTGAGCTGCTTGAAGTATATGTCTGTTCTTAGAGTTTTCTGTCTGGAATAGTTTTGGCCACAAGACCGAAACTCTTGATGCAAGTCATATGGTCAAAAAGTTTGGGCCATAAGGTCAAATCTTTTTTGACAACGGGAAAGAGGTCTCATTAGTTTAGGTGGGAATTTTAAAATTTAAACTTCGACTCTTTTCAAATTTAAATTTTGAATCAACTAAGAAGCGAAATTTTCAGTTCGACTTTCAAATGATTTCAGTTTGAAATGTGAACTTCAATTTCAATTTGGATTTGAGAGAGAGAGAGAGCTTCAACGAGGGAGGGAGACACACACACACACACACACACACATTGAATGAGAGGGAGGGAGGGAGGAGGGAAGGAGAGAGAGACACAGAGAGAGAGAGAGAGAGAGAGAGAGTGTGTGTGTGTGTGTCCTTCCAGCTGTAGAACCTTCATGATAAGGCAAACCTTTAGTTGAGAGCGATTTTGGAATAGACGCTTCCACTACCCGTGCCGCGTCTCTTCTTGCTCGGCAAAATTATGCCTCATCTAGGAGCTATGGTTACAATTTTGGAAATTCCTTCCGACTTGGGTTTGTCAAAACAAAGTTCAGATTTGCTATTGTTTCCCCACGACGAGGTGCGATGTATTTTGCCCATGCTTTGCTGAGCACCTTCTCTGATGAACCAAGCTCCATCCTGCTACAAAAGCCCCTTCATTGCTTCAATTTCCACTTCAAATATTGGCCTACACTTCAAAACTAGCCAAATTGGGGGTAACTCAGAAATCTTGGTCAAAGTTTGACTTTTTTAGAAGTCTATCATTTCAAAACTTTTCTTCTATATGTGTTTTACTTGCTTGAAGTGATAGATCTTGAATTGACTGAGTATTGACTTCAATATGGACCGTGGAAGTATTATAGTATTTTTCATATTGACGTGGTTTATAGTCAAAGATTTGACTATCTTTATGAAAACTATGCTTTGCATGATGAATGCTTGCTTCAACAAAGATAAACCATGTATATTCTATGATGATATTGTGATGACATGGATGTTGGCTATGTATGAGCTTCGATGTATACGAGTAGACACTGCCCTTGTTCTTCTGACAAGTGGTAAGACCCTCTTCATATTCAATCTATTTGAAGGCATATGGGATGCATGTGATCATAAAGTTGAAGTCAACTTGCTTGAGGCTACTCATTTGGTAGCATACATCATAAAGAGAGAAGGTTTGAAGAAGAAGGATGCAAGAAAGATCAAAGGGCAAAGGAGTTACAAGAAGGGCTACACCAAGCCTGCTCTCTAATGACAATGTAACTCACACTATGGTAGCTTGGAAGAGGAGGAGGAAAAGGACAAGACATGCCATCAAAGGAGGGAATTTCCCCACATCTTCAATTAGAAATTTTTGTGTGTGTGGTCCATAAGGGTTCTTTGCCTTGGGATGTCCCCCTCAAATGATTGTTAGTCTTATGTTTTACCTTGCTGGATCTAAGGGTATTTCCATGCATAGTCATTGTCTATCTCCCAACAATTGTAAACCAAAAGAGCAAAGCCAAAGTGAGATCATGTTGGGATGAGGATGCCCAAATGAGTCTACTGCTGATGCAACTAGAGTGAGTATCAGGTTGTGGATCATGTGTGTTGCCACTAGAGGTGGGCAAGCCATGAAGTTTCCCATGGACTACTGCTAGGGTTGAGGTCATCAATTTATGGGGGGGAATGAAGGACAAATTGACATAATGGCATCATACCTAGGATCCTAAGATCTATGGTTGTGTGTGTGTGAACACATGGTGTTCTTGGTTAGGTGTCAGTAGGTGTGATTGAGTGAATCTAGGTGTGTGGTGTGTGATAGAGAGATTCATAAAGGTGGTAGCTTGATTATAGGATCTTGGTGGCTTTTGTTGTGACATCACATAATGATGTACACTGGATACAACTTGGATCCTATATAATGGCCCTCTATTCATGAATACAATGCTTTTGCCTTTGCTTCTATCTCGTGTACTCTCTGCCTCTACCATGATCTCCATTATGTTCCTACAGAAGGGCCACATGAAAAAGGATTGCTACAAGCTAAAAAGAGAGCAAAAGGATAAAAAATAGAATGCAAATTGGGGTGCAAATAAGAAGGAAGATAGTCCTAGGGAGGACAAAGGAAAAGTGAAGATCAAGGAGATCAATGCAGTCACTATGCTGATGATGGTGGCAATGATATTCTCTTCATGTCTAGTCTACCTGCAGAGTTTCTTACTACTTTAAATGATGCATACTCTCAGGATTGGATTTTGGATTCTAGTGCTTCATTCCATGTTACATTCCATAGGGTATGGTTCTCCAATTATGATAGTAGAAAGATAGGTTATGTGCATCTGGGAAATAACTATGCATGTGACATAGTGGGACCAGGTGACATTAAGTTTTCTTTTGCAAATGAGTCTACATTTGTTTTGAAAAATGTGATACATGTGCCTAAGCTGACCAAGAGTCTGATTTCAATGGGTCAGCTAGATGATGTTGGTTTTTGGACTACCTTTGGCTTTTAGAGTTGGAAAATTCAAAAGGGCTCTATGGTTTTGGCCAGGGGTGCCAAGTGTGGGACATTGTATCCCTTACATATATCATGGGGGTCTGATCATGTTTTTGCAATAACTGAGCAGCCAAGTACTTCTTTGTCTCATTATTGATTGGGGCACATGAGCTAGAATGTAATCAAACTCTTATGCTATTTGAGTTATGAGCTAGAATGTAATCAAACTCTTATGCTATTTGAGTTATGTACTGCATTTGAGTTTTTTGGATTTTGAATTTTGTGAGCATTATCTCTATGGGAAGCAGGCTAATCAGTCCATAAAATAAGGAGAAAGATAGAGCTTGAAAGGCTTGATTTAGTACGTTCAGATGTATGAGGTCCCATGCCTACATGGTCATTAGGCGTATGGGCTTATTCTATAGCTCAGAAGAGCGATGTGTTTTAAGTAATTCAGAAATGGATGGCTTTGGTTGAAAATCAGTCAGGTAGAACACTTAAATGCCTACGGACTAACAATGGTGGAGAGTATCTCTCATGACTTTTCAGCATTTATGTGATACACATGGGATCAAGAGGGAGCTCACATCCCCTCGTATGCCAGAGCAAAATCCAGTTGCAGACTAAATGAACCGCACCATTTAGGAAAGGTTGCAATGTATGTTTTCCAATGCAAGTCTTTCTAGTGGGTTTTGGACTGAGGCAATGAAGACTGTAGTGCATGTGATCTAGTAAGTGTTTAGATGGTGGTATTCCTGAAGAGGCATGGAGCAAGAGTTTGGATGTTGGTATTCCTGAAGAGGCACGGAGTGGCAAGAAGCCCTCTTACTCTCATTTGTGTATATTTAGGGGTGAGGCATATGTACATGTGTTAAAAGAGCTTCGGAAGAAGCTAGATCCTAAGTTTGGAAAACTCATCTTTTTGAGTTATGGCGAAAGTGGAGAGATGGGCTATCGTTTCTGGGATCCAAAAGAAAAGAAGATCATAGGAAGCCATGATGTGGTCTTCAATGAGAAGAAGACACCCATAAGGGATGTGGAAATGAGGAGAATCACTTTTCAAGATGTGAATCCACCCGTATATGTTGATAGACAGCAAGCTATCCATGCTTCGAATGTGCAAGAAATGGTGCCACCAAGTACTCCCATAGGTACACAATCAAGGGCAAATGCTGGATCATCTATCGGTGGAATTGATGAGCCAAATGTGGTTGATATGTAGGTGGGACAGCAAGCTGAAATTCCCTTGAGAAGATCAACTAGAATTTCTAGACCACCCGATCAATTTATTCTAGGGGAAGACTATGTGATGCTTACTGATTACAGGGAGCCTTCTTGCTATAGAGAGGCTATGATGCATGAGGATCAGCGCAAGTGGGAGTATTCTATGTAATCAGAGATGAGTTCACTCATGAAGAATAAGATTTGGGACTTGGTTTCTTTGCCACATGGAATGAAAGAATTGCCATGTAAATGGGTCTACAAGATGAAGGTCACAGGTAATGATGTGCCTAAGTACAAGGCCCATTTGGTTGTTGCTAAAGGATTCAACCAAGAGAGGGGTGTGGACTTTGATGAGATCTTCTCTTCGATTGTGAAGATGACCACACTTAGATGCATAGTTGGACTTGTGGCAACAAAGGATATGAATCTTATGCAAATCGATGTCAAGATAACTTTCTTGCATGGGGATCTGCATGAGGAAATTTACATGGTACACCCGGAAGGCTTTGAAGAAAAGGGCAAAGATCATTTGGTTTGCAAGCTGAAAAAGGGTCTCTATGGCCTTAAGCAAGCGCCTAGAAAATGGTATTAGAAGTTTGATGCTTTCATTCGGTCCCAGGGTTTTAGAAGAAGTGTGCTGCCTCTACACTAAAAGGGCTAAGGATAATTATTTGATATTCCTGCAATTTATGTGGATGATATGCTATTGGCTAGCAAGAACACTTATGAGCTGGATGCATTGAAGGCCAAGTTGCATGAGGCCTTTGATATGAAGGATTTAAGACCTGCAAGTCATATTCTTGGTATGCATATCACGTGTGATCGGAGTAGAAAATTCCTTTGGCCTTCACAGAGTATGTTACAAAAGTGTTGCAGCATTTCAATATGGAGGGGGGAAGGCAATAAGTACTCCATTGCCTCCATATGTGAAACTGAGTAAGGAAGATAGTCCCAGATCAAATGAGGAGAGGGCCATGATGGCCAACTTCCATTGCATTTGCAGTGGAAGTTTTTAGCCGGTATATGGCTACATTGGTAGGTAGTTAAGTGCGTCATGAGGTACATGAAGGGTACCAAGGAGATGTGCACCTGTTTTGGCAGAGGAGAGATGCGTGTACTTGGGTACATAGATTTAGACTATGCAGGGCATGTGGATAGTAGGAGATCCACTTCCAGTTATTTGTTCACCTTTGTAGGTAGTGCAATGTTGTGGATGTCTCGCGCACAGAACTGCGTTTCTTTGTCTACCACAGAGGCCAAGTATGTTGCAACCACAGAGGGTTGCAAGGAGACTATATGGCTTGATCGGCTAGTGGGAGATTTGGGGATTCATACAGGTGTACCGACATTCCATAGTGATTCCATGAGTCTTATTCAGCTAGCACAAAATCCGAGCTTTCATGCAAAGACCAAAAACATTGAGGTCAGGTACCATTTCATCAGGGAGGTACTTGAGGATAAGCACATAGAGCCTGTCAAGGTTCATACAGATGATAACCCTACAGATATGCTGACGATATACATCAGATAGATGTTAAGACAACATTTCTAAATGGAGATCTGAAGGAAGAGATATATATGGAGCAACCACTTGGTTTTCAGGTGAAAGGTAAAGAGTGGATGGTTTGTCGTTTAAGAAAAGCATTATATGGCTTAAAACAAGCATCATGCTCTTGGCACAAAAACATTGATGATTTCTTGGTTTCACAAAGCTTTCTACCAAGTATAGCTGACGCCAATATATATGTCAAACGTATTGGTTAATCTTTCATCACAATTGCACTTCACGTGGATGACATCATATTTGTTTCCAATAATTTGGAATTTCTCGGAGAAGGAAAAAGGAAAATATCTAGAGTTTTTGAGATGCACGATCTAGGAGAAATTAGTTCTTGCTTGGGTTTGCAAGTCAAAAGGAATTGAAAGAATGAATGGTTGCATCTTTCACAATCAAAGTATATTGACAAACTTTTGGAAAATTTTGGTTTAGTGAATGCGAAACCACAGTTGACACCAATGGTAACTACTTCTAGGTATACTAAGTTATCAAAAGAGCAATGTCCACGAGATGATGATGAGCGGCGAGAGATGAAACATTATCCCTATGCTAATTTAGTAGGAGGTCTTATGTTTTTGGCTCATGCTACCAGACTGGATATAGGTTATGCTACAAGTACACTCGGAATTGATAGCAGATCCAGAACAAGCGCATTGGAATGCTGCAAAGAGGGTATTGAGGTATCTAAAGGGAACATTAGATCAAGGGTTGTTGTTTACAAGGAAAGAAGGTAGCAAACTCATGAATCTCAAAGGGTTCACAGATGCGGACTGGGGAGGCTGTCCTGACACATCAAAATCTACTAGTGGGAGTTGTTTCTTTCTTGATAATTCCTTGGTATCATGGATGAGTGGGAGGCTATCGTGACACGTCAAAATATACTACTGAGAGTTGTTTCTTTCTTGATAATTCCTTGGTATCATTGTGTTGCAATATCAACCACCGAAGCATAATATGTTGCAGCATCTTTAGTAAGTTGAGAACTCATCTGGTTGAGATGGCTATTGGAATGTTTGATGCAGAATCAAAGTGGATCATCAATTCTTATGTGTGACAATCAAAGTACCATTTCTCTAACAAAAGATGAGGTCTTCCATTCTAAATCAAAGCATATTGATATTCATTATCCTTATGTCAAGCTTGAGGTAAAGAAGAGAACGATAAAGCTTGAATATTGTGCAACACAACACATGGTGGCAGATATCTTTACGAAAGCCTTGGGAGAGAACATACATGAGGATCATAAGAGAGTTCTTGGCGTCATGAGAAGTCCAATCAATTTATCTACAACTTAATCTTTGGACAGCTTAATGCTGGCCCGTCCAATAATTCACCCCCTAAGAAGAATGTATTAAATGGTTGACTGGAGTAACTTAAAAGGGTGATAAGAAGAATGCATTAAAGGGTGAAAGAAACCAATTCTGAAACTCAAAAATCGGTAGTTTCATATTAATAAAGGCCAATTTGTTTGCATCTCAAAAAATGTAAAATATGTCCATTGAGCTGCAATGACAACTGATATTTCAGAAATAAAGAGAGCATATGGCTCTGATTACCAAATTGTAGCTGCATCGTATACAACCCATGAATCTTGTGAAAAATCTAAACACTGTCAATTTTATGATTACAATCTAGTCAAGGTTGCTGAAATAACATAGAACCATCTTAAGTCACTCGTTCTTGAAACCTTTTATCACATCCATAAGGCCTGCCATAGCTGATGGAGCTGGCCAAGCATTTGTAATTTTTGGGATTCCGCATCCTTTCAATCTGCAATGGAGGTCTTGAGTTGATCTGCCATCACTATGGCTGTGCTGGCCATATTGATAAGGGAGTCCTCAACCTTTTGATCCCTTCGTGGTCAAGGATTGGGGACGTTGCACTTCGAGCCTTCTGTTTTGACTTCGGATTGTGTACCCTCTCCTTCCTCCACTTCAACAATGGAGCCATCAATGTTCCACCAACTGCTGAAGCATGGTAATGGTTGAGCACGACTGCACGGTTGTGCATGTACTCATCAATGATGTCAAACCATTGACATGAGACCTTGCTGTCATTTCCAAAGATGGAGTTGTGTGCCTTGTCTTTCTTGTAATCTGCATATACTCGTCCCCATCACTTTCTGCAACTTTCACCATCCTTTTCACACTCTGGGAACAGGGTAGCAAGTTGAGTAGCAACTTTCAACCACAAATCAACCCTTTGCTTTGGGGTTTTCATGCACTGATCCCTGAATATGAATGAGCTGAACAACCCAAGCATCCTTCCAAACCTGTGTTTGTTCATGTATGCTTGTGTTCTGTGTTGATGCCTTTCTACCTCTCTTGGTGACAACTTAACCTCTTGTACATCCGCATCTTAAACCTGTTTAATTGTACGTTTAATTGGACTTTCTGTGGAGCCAATCCCCTATCCGCATCACTCCTCCCTTTCAAGGGCAAGGATGGGACCTCCATCCCTCCCTGTGGTGGCTGCTGGCCTTGCTGCACTGGTGGGTAGCTAACTGGGCCAGGCCGTTGGTATGGCGTAAAAGCAAATGGTGAGCCACAAAAATTAGAAAGAGGAAAAGTCCCTGGAATCAGTGGGTCACCTTGAAATGCAAAGGGCAAGGATGTGAGAAATAGAGTCCCGTGGGTTGAAGTGATTGGCACAGGCAAGTCCGTAAAGTAAGATGATTGTGACTCTTGGGAGAACGTGGGCATGTGCTCACTATCCTGTGGGTTCTAGGAATCCATATGGGAAATATTGAAGTAGACCTGCAAAAAGAATAATAGTATGTATGGAGAGCCCAAATGTAATTATATTTACTGGAATTACTTTTCAGTTGAAGAATGTAGTAGAAAGGAAGGTGAAATCGGACAAAACAATCACTTGATCACCTACGGAGAAAGAAGGTGAAACTAAAGATAATCTTCATGAACAAATAATTTGACAAATCAACTTGTCTGGCATAATGCCCCCCTATTGCATTCATCCAAACAGTAGGATGTTTAGGATCGGGATAGTATTACGAAATGATGAAATCAAGGTGGCATATAACAGTGGGTGCTGCTAGATCAGGATTGTCTTTTGAAATGCCATTTCGAATAGTGCATTGCATCATCCAATGCTTTCTCCAATTCTTCGTTAAAAGAACGTTCTTTTTCTACCAAAGTAAAAGGACGTAGTTGAAAAGCTAATAAAACGTCTCCTGGGTAGACACAGCTAGAAGTAAGCAAGAGATGAGATATAGGGTCGAATCCCATAACACCCACCTACATTACAGCGTAAGGCTGACATTGTTGATGAGCGAAGATGAGATATAGGGTCGAATTCCATAACACCAACCTACATTACAGCGTAAGGCTGACATTGTTGATGAGTTATAGCTAAGAATGACATTGTTGATGAGTTGGTCAATGAAAGTAAAAAAGGATCGCTGCTACTCGTTTCTCGTAAAATAGGTCGCTACTACTTGCACTCAATTGTATTCCCAAATACATGAACAATTTGCCGCATCAATTGTGATTTCTCACTCGTTTGTACAGTGCAAGCAAGCATTCAAAGAAGGAGCTAGAGCAAAATGGAAATAGAGTGACGAACGTCAAAAGGAGCGGACGAACGGATAAGCAAAGTAGACACAGATACGAGCATTTCCTTAAAGCATACGAAAATGAAAGAAAAATCTTTGGAAGCGATGGATGTTCCGTTCCTACAGCCGCTTCAAAGAGCAGCATTGCAAGAAGAGCACAGCCCACCACGAGCAACTCTCTGAGATGGACAGGAACATATTCGGAATAGCTTGCATTGGTTGTTTGAGGGGATATATTGATAAAACAAAGGGAAGGAATTTTAAGATATTCCAAGGCAAGACTCTCTGTGGGCAGGGAGAGGAGTGACGTAATGGGGAATGGTCCGGGGGAGGGGATTCCGAGCTGGAAAGAGCCCCGAATCTGGCTCGCCGATGTAGGGAGAGGAGTGGCGTAATGGGGAATGGTCCGGGGGAGGAGATTTCGAGGTGGAAAGAGCACCGAATCCCGCTCGCCGATAAGTGCCTGGAATCTAGCTCGAACCGGTGCAGGGGACGTAATGGGGAATGGTCTGATTCCATGCTGGGACGTGCCCAGAAGCTGGCTCGTCGGTGCAAGCCGGATTTCAGGCACTTTCCAGCCCGGAATCCCTGTCTCCAAATTATTCCTGGAGGAAAGGGCTCTACAATATCTATGGGCGGCTTGAAGGGTACATTTTGATCCAACGACCATCATCCATTTGGATCTTGATCTAAGGGCTCACAGAAAGCACCATTTGTAGACCATTAGATGTGAAACTTGATCCAAGGGGCTGCCCATTTGCAGACTGTTAGATTAAAGTTAAATCTAACAGCTGCCACCCTGTGATAAACTAACAATCCCACAAATTGTGGGCAGTTGGGAGGAGCACATTCCGACTTAGAAAAGGCCGGGATTAGACGATAGAGATTCATCCTCCGTCGACCTCGGACCTTTGCGGGAAGGACGTGGCTAACAGGTTTGAGAAACCAGAAAAACATTCTCTGATGGTGTGATCGCAAATCACTAAAGGGGTAATGATATGGTGGGAAATTGGGAACATGGGAAAAAGTAATATCTCCCACCATTTCTAGACTTTCCTATGATGTGGACCTCTTTGCATGTCACAAGGAGGAGACACTCACTCTTTTCGTACAAGTACACCAAGGTCAAATGTTGGGGGGAAAGGTGGGAAATTACAACTTGCCACATAAGATGAATTTCCCAATAAAACCCCTTTCAGTATATGGGAAATACAATTTCCCACAAAACCCCTAGTTTTACGATGGGCACAATTTGGTATGTAACCAACCTAAGTTCGATGATCATTGCTTTATACAAGGCAAGGAGGAAGGAGAGAAAGGGCGAGGTGTTTACAGGAGGAGAAGAACGTTGAAGGAAGAAAAAGCATTTTCAATAACCATTAGAAGCATGACACGTGCCTAATTCTTAGCTAAAATTTCTTGAACTTGGACTGGCTAGGCATGTAAGGAATGGGAAAGTGGAGAGCATTCACAGACCCACATTTAAAATAGGGGATGATGTACTAATGGGCCATGGAAATCTGTCCTATTTCAAGTTTAGTATCCATGGTAATGCTCCACTTATGCAAAGTACTAGTTAGTGGGTTGACATGATTTGGATTGATTCACTTGCTTTGTTAGAAAGAATCGCTCCATGGAAGAAACTACTTTTGTTCTTGCAAAACAAAAAGCACTCGACATGGATGTAGTGAAAGGCTTGCAAGCCTTTATTGAACATGATAGTGGTTTGGTGTAAAAATATCCTAAGGAGTCAAATAAAAATATGATAAAGCCCTTATCTTAAAGAACAAGAAGATATACCGAACATTAACTACTTAGAATCACTTTGGCAAGAACACGATGAGTTAGGGTGTGAGTTTTTCAGAGATATGAAGTGGAAATACAAGAAGTTGAGCAATGCCTTTTACCTCAAAGATTATATCGTAGGATGGCTAATAATCCCTTATTAGATTTTATACCATCTAACAAAGTCCAATTGAAAATTTTATTGTAGCTTGGCATTTGATCTAGAATTAGACTTGGATGAGATAGGTGGGTTCATTTGGGTAGCAAAGATTTTTTAAATAGCAAGGAATGAGGGAGGAATCCCTTGTAAATTCGCCCTTATTGAGTAAACCCTTTAAAGAACCATTAAAGCTTAGTCAACTAAGTGTTTGAGTTAGCTTAGTAGAACCTTGTGAAAAGATAAGGGGCATAAACCACATGTCGAAAAACCAACAAAGATTTTAACCTTAGAGAGATAAGGTTAATCAAAACCTCTATCATCAGAAAATCCGTTGCTATAGAGACGCCGCTTCTTTGATTTTTTAACATGGCGGTGGTTGCCCAAAACGACCCTAGAAAGACCTTAGCAATAAGGGGGAAATGCTATATGGATTTGTAGCTAGAATTGTGTGGTTTAGGTGGATCAAAGGATTGGTTCGTCGATTTGAACAAATGTCCATGTTTGCCATACCACTAGAAAGAACGTAGAGATCTACAATGGAGACATCAAGTACTTGTAGTAAAAGAAGAGACAATTTTAGTGTGACAACATCGATAACCAACATAAAGCCAACTGGGAGAAAAAACGGAACCACAAACACCTTCTTGTAATCAGTGTCAATGAATAGCATGAACCTTTGTCTTATGGCTCTATCTGAGAAAGAGCAACAAAAAATCGACTACAACATCGTTTGTTGTAGAGATATGTCATCACAAGTTAAAGAATAGAGCATGATCCCACCCTAGGGGAAGCTCCCAATAGATTGCAGTCTATGAGATAACCACAATGACAACAGTGATGAAGATCTTGCCGAAAAAGAAAAAATTGATTGACAGAGGAGTTTCTTCATGCCTTCACACCTCCAACATTCCATGCAACGAATGGTCTTTTTGCTTAACACTTTGGCAACATAAACCTTCTAGCAGCCCCATCAACAAAAACCTCCTAGTAGCCATCAACAAATAACCAGTCAACTTTTTGATAGGAGCTTTCCTTGGGCAGAAAATGCTATAGCCAATGTGTTGAAAACCCAAAATAAAAAAATTGCTTAGCTACCTTCTATATTAGAGGCACTGAAGGAAAAAACTGCAATGAATTAAAACAATCTCCCTCTATTCTTTCTCAAAAATCTTCAATAGTTACTTGTAGAGCTAAATAAAACCTTCTTTACATCCAACACAGATTGGAGATGATTTTTAAAAATAAGGCCCGTGACAGAGTAGTAGCTGAGCAATATACCCAAGCTAAATCTCCATGAATAGAGATAGAACACACTACTTCGAATTGAGTTATTATAGATGGTGCCAAAAATAACTGCCACAGGCAAGAGTTAGCTGACAAGTAGAAGGATTATGAAAAATTCATCCCCCAACTATAGAATAGAGCGACTGAGATCTATATGCTACTATCTCTGATTAGAAAATGGAGCTTCTCTAACATGAAGAAAGACTTACTCCTCGGCTAATGAACCAAAGTTCAATAAGGGGAAGAAGTCCAAAAATGGCAAGAGGATACAAAGGGGAGAAGGTCATAGTGCTCTAATACCATGTTAAGAAACAAGATCAGTGCTCAATGGGAAGAGATGCTCACGAGGGAGAAGATGGAGAGTAGAGATAATGAGACCAACACACAATAGGATCCAACCAATCTCAATTACTTGTCACCCCAAAAATTGGAAGGCTAGGATGATCCGCACATACAATGGAGGAAACCATCCACTAAATAGGAAATCAGTCTCTAACATTTACATCCAACCCCTATCCAATATCCACTTCCACCAATCATGTGAAGGTGGATTTTAGACCGTCGTGACAATCTAATTTACTAATCTCAACATAGCATAGATAGGTTCTTCAACTATGCTTTCTTCATTTGATACCTCCTCAGTTGGAGAAAGAATGCCTAATGCCCATGCTTTTATGTGGTACTTGTTCTCACATTATCTCCACACATTGCGCATGCTTATATGGCAATAATAGGACAATTCACTTTTCTTAAATTGTGTCACATCATGCTTGCATATTCGTTGAATTCTATGCAACCCCCAAGACCAGTCCACCCTTACACAACCCCATGTCTTGGTTCTATCCACCTCACCCAACTTGATCTCCCAAAACACTCTTTTGGATGGGCTTTCCTTATGCTTGCAACTAGTAGATGCAATACTACTCATGGAATTTAATAAAAATTGCACAACATTAGCTGCTTGCTTCAATACCACACCATCAGTCTTGATTTTATCAAGGGCCCTTTTAATCAGTTGAACTTGCACCATTGTGTTCTCCTTTTCCATGGCATGATTGAAAGAAGTTCCAAGTCATCTCTCGACATCAAACAATGCAAAAAATCTAGCAACAAAGTAAAATCGCCTTGCTACCTTAAACTAAGATGTTGCTCTATCTGACCACACCTAGTGCCTTGCCTTTTGAATTGTATCCCTTGTCCTTTAATCTACTTGTAATGAAGCAAAAAGAAATGTTGTACAAAACTAGTGTCATGTGCTTTCTCATTAGAAATGTAGAAATGAAACTCCTTGTTGTTAGTCTGATCATCCACAAATTTGTGGTGATAATTAATATGAATAAGGATTGTACACTAATCACAATGCAATGCATGGACTTAATAACACTCTTTACTTGAAAGTGGGACTTGGGAGATTCCCAAATTCCCCAATATAGTGTTTAATAGCATTTTGCTCTTTGAACACATAGTTCTCTACAAAGTCTATAACAGACACCATGACATATAAAGGGGAGTCCTTTAAACACTCCCTAAACTGATCCATCTGCCATTTGTAGATGAAGTTGTGCCTAATGAACTTGATTGTGTGTTCCTTTAACATTGATAACACGCCATTGACTGACATCTGCTTGATTGATTAAACTTTGTACTTTTGCTTTTTTCCTTGCTTGTTCAACCCAACATTGACATCCTCAAAAACTTGTATCATCACCTTTTTTTGGCTCATGTGCTGCTTCACGTGGGTGGATTGCAAGTTTTTGTATGCCACAACTTTTACATTTTCTCATGAGGCATGCATAATCATGGAATGTTGAGTCTTTGCATATAGCACAAACATAAGACTCCCACAATTGTACGACCCCACTAAAGGCATGCTCCTATGCACCAATCTTCCTTTTCCTACTGAAGACATATACTACAAAGACAAGAACATGAAACTCCATGTAAACCAAATGCACAAGTTTGGAATACAATCTCTGTCTTCATTGTTGTATGCACAAGTTTGGAATACAAGCTTCGTCTTCTCTTTTAAGAGTGTCTTTGGGTGTTCTCTTGTTTCCCTTGTAGTTCCTTTGTGTTTGCCACTCCATCCCCCTTCACTCTCTCCTTCCCTCCTCCCTTCTCCCCTCTCTTCTCCCCTTCTCTCCCTTCTCCCCCCTCCCCTCTTTCTCTCATGGAAACACATTGCAACAATGCGGGAGCCACTTGAGTGACACATGTGGATGGCTCGTGGTTTGCATTTCTCTCATAAGGAGTAGCTTGGAGTGGAGGCTCGATCGACAGTCCTTCAAGTTCCCCAGTCAATGTTTAGACTACACATCTTTGGCACCATTGCCGGGGAGTTCAAGGTATTATTTTGCATTGCACTTTCCTTCTCTCATCATTTACCCATTGCACATTGTTTTAAGCTTAACTTGGAGCTTTGTTAGTGGAGTGTAGGAGTGGAAAGCATAAAGAAGTGTGTGTTTGGATAGAAAAGAGATGAAAATTGACATTTTCTGTTGGAAAGCATTTTTGAGCAAGGGAAGCTTGTCTTTTATGTTTGTTAGTGTTTTGAAGTGATAGGAAGGTAGTTCAGAAGATTGCTAAGGTGTGTGTGATAGCAAATCCTAACAAAAACACCTTAAAATGGAGATGGAAGCTCAATTTCAAAATGGTTCTTGATGGTGGACAACCCAACTTGTAGAAATTTCTCATTCATGCACCGAAAGTTGATGTTTTCTATTCTTTTTTGTTTGGTATAGGTAGTTTTGGTAGTGCATAGCACCCACAAACACTCAGAGCTAGAACAAGAACTCAGAAATCACCAAACAAAAGTCAAAGAAATTTTTGTTCCCATACATTTCCTATCCCCATGGGTCATCGCCATAGAATCAACCTGTCACCATAGTGCTATCCCCATGGTCAAATCTTTGCTGACCCGTCAGCTTAGCCACTATCCCCATGACCTAACTTCTGACCGCCATCTAACCCACCATCCTAATTAATACGTGTCAAAATCTGCTATCTCAGCAGTCTGACAGGCGTTGACCAGTGGTCTTGAGCCTATGCCCACAACCTGTTGCACTACTGTCAACCCCACGTCCATCACTATACTCACATCCAGCCGAGATAGATAACCCGCCGACTAGAGCCTAGGGTATAACCCTACACCTATTGCTTTACTGTCAACCCCATGCCTGTTGCTATACTTACATCCCACCGACCTAAGCATCCCCCTTCCCATAGCCTTAGCACTAAACCCACAATCATGGGCATACCATCTACGTTTCATCCCTCTGACATGTGTCACTTCCTATCCCTACGCCCATTGCTGTGTCACTTCCTATCCCTACGCCCATTGCCTTAGCTCCATCCCTACGCCTATTGCCTAAGCCCTATCCCCACGACCGTTGGGATGTCTCTGGGATAGTCAAAAAATACGAAATTAAAATTTCAGCCAGAATGTACTACCTTGGAGATCTTATACATGCACTTGAGGTCTGGAAGAATTTTTTCCAAGGAACCCAAGCTCGAGGACAGTGTTTCAAGCTATGCTCAACCCGCCTTTCGCCCCAATTTGGGATTGGTCCGAATCGAAAGTTATGTTCCTAGCTCTCACTCAGTGTTAGGGCCTCAATGAGAGGACCCCTGTAGCTCCAACGAGACGGAGAGCTTGAACGAGGAAATGCAAGGCCCCATAGGTTCGAGGGCTTCCAAAGCCCCCTACACTAGCTTGGCTCCACCCAACTCTCGTGCTCCTTCCGTAGCCTCCAAGTTAAGAGGTATAATATCCAAAATGTTTGGATGGTTGGGCCAAACTGATTCAGCAGACAAGGAGAACCCTTTTTCCGATATGTCCATGGAAAGGGGGGGCCAGCAACAACCAGCTCCTAGCCGCAGATAGGGACTGAGACCGCCTTTCTAGACTCAGGGCCCACAGCCTTCACGAGGCATCCTGACTTGGAACGCATGGAGGACAAAGCTAAGGAAATGCACGAGACTCTCAAGGGGGAAAAGAGAATGCCTTTAGATTGAGCCTATGGGTTAAGTGCACTTATGTGATGGTGTTCTATGCTTGAAAGCCTTGTGAAGGCTTAGTGAATTGGGGCTTCGTGCTCAGTTGCAAGGAAGGTCTCCCAAGTGCAACTTGTAATCATTTCACTGTGAAATATAAAGAAATACCTTTCCAGGTGCTCCCGACATTCGCCGTCTATGTATCTCCACAAGTTCCACCTTACCGTCCAATGGAAGGAGCCTCCATGCAGATGCCCCATGACCTGCTCTCTCCTAGAGCCCGACAGTTCACTCCCATAGCTGCTGCTCCAATGTATGGGGGGGCAAGCCTTTTTGCCCCAATGCCAACACCAGAAACTTAGTGGCTCCTGCCATCGGGGCCAGGCTTGAGGCCACCTCTATGACCCGTTAGGCCCACAATGGTACCACCTCTACCAGCTTCCCAAACGGTGCTATTTGATGAGGCGATGCACATCCTGGTGAATGCACTAGGAAGGGGGGTTGCACCACCCTTGGCAACACCCATATTTCTAGTAGAGATCACCAATCCATCGAGCAGTGGACCCATAGCCATCTCTAAGTCGATGACTAAATTCCTTGGGAAAGGAGATCTAGTCTCCCACGTGGAGCGATTTGAGCAAATATGCAAAGCCTTTGGTGCTCCCGAAGATCTAGAAACGGTTAATGCATTTGGCCTTAGTCTAGATGGCAAGGCAGGCCAATGGTATAGGGCCCTCAACCCAAAAGAGAAGGTCAACTGGGAGGCGCTATAGAAAGAATTCATTGTAGGGTTCACCCCTAGTGGACATAAGTGGAGCCCGATTAACCAGTTATATGAGGTGAAGTAGAATGACAAGGAATCCCTTCGGGATTACATTTCCAGGATCAAACATCTCAATTCCCATTGCGAACCATATGAGAGGATGAGCGACAAGTGATTGTTACCCCACTTCCTCATCGGATTGGAAGACCCGAAGCTGCACGAATGGTTATGAATCCTACTTCCTTCGAGCTTTGCACCAAGGTGGCTATCTGTATAAGTGATAATATGATGGATAAGGTTGTACATGACAAAACCACAACTCCATCAAAGGTATCACAATCACTAAGGTCTTCCAGGGTGGAGCCTACCAAGAAGGAGAACAACGAGCCCAAGGGCTTGGATATAAGCGAGTTTGCCTCTACTGAATTAACTGGGCTAGTAGTGGAATTCAGGAACCTCCAAGGAGGCACTAAGCAACCCCCATTTGTTTCCAAGGAGAGACAATGTGTGGTGTAGGGTATGCAACGGCAACCATCCCTCTAATGAGTGGCCCCGCCTTAGGTTAAGGCAAGCCCTCTATTGTGCACACTGCTATAGATGGGTAAACCATGACAACTCCCAATGCAGATTTCCAAGGGTCTTGCCCCAACCGATGTGCCAAGAGATACCCCCACTAGACCTGATGGCCCCACCCAATCCTATAGGGCACAACAAGCTCCCTTACCACCACCCATACTGGGCCCCCAACCTCCCCTACCCCGTATAACCCCCGTCAATCAAGTATTGGTGGAGGAACTGCCCAATGATTGGGAGGAACCAGAATAGGACCATAGTCACCCCGACTATTACTCTTATGAGGAAGGGAGTAGCACCCTAAGTCACTACCTCCTACACGAGGATCAACATGTCCCAGTGTTCCAAACAACTCCCATGGCCGCGAGGGCAAAAGACATGAACTCAGTGATGTAAAGGCCCACGATCCAATGTTATACTTGCCAGGGTCCGTACAAGGCCAGTGAGTGGGCGCCCGTATAAAGGCTCAACAAACCCTCTGGTGTCATGCTTTAAGTGACAAGGGACACATTTTTTAAAGGACCCATGACAAGCCCTATGCCCTTGTATACTGGTTGTGGAGTAGAACATTTATTCAAGGATTGCCCCTTGAGAAGACTGACGACTCCGGCCACCTCACCTAGGAGCACCAGCATTAACTTGTTGAGTATTGAATAGGGTCAAGTAGCAGTAGTACCCTTGAAGGTCATCACAAGGATGCAAGCCAAAGCCATAGGTAGGAAAATGAAGAAGCAGGCAAGGAAGGATAAAGCGTCCTTGTCGCAAAACATCCCGACCCCCATAGACCAGGTCCAAAAAGGCCATTCGGGTACACAAAGGAGCAAACCAGGTGCTCATCCAAGGTGGCTCCTATGAGGAGATAGCCAACCTCACCCCCTCCTCTACCTCTTGATGGACCTCCTCCTAGGATGACTTGGGTGTGGCTCTATACCTGAATGTAAACAAGCCAGTGTGGGTCCGAGACCTCACATCTCCACCTCAGTATAAGGGAACCTATCCAGAACCAGCCCTGGAAAAATAGTATGTAATAGATGCTCAAAACTTGGTACAGGAATGCTAGGAGAAGCTTGAGCATAGGCTCAAGGCTAGCAGGGGTTTGAATACTATCCACCCAGACCACCTGACCACTCACCGAGGAGCAAAGGCACTTAGGGTGCTAGAAAGGGTGGAAGAAGAGGAACTTTCCAGCTCCGATAAATCAAAGACTTCAGACTTAATGCATTGAATGTTCCAAGAGGACCTAATATTACAGAACCTACAAGAAGGAGACATTTACAATCTTGAGGATCTACTATCAGTAGGTAGAGAGACCTCTCAGGAACCATGCAATGGCACTGGCTTGGCAGCCTTTCTCTCTACAGAGGTAAAGATGTCAATCACCTCCTTGTTAAGAGGGAATCCTAACCTTTAGTGAGACCTCTTGAACTGGATGAACAGACCATTCCTGCCTCGAGGACCTACCAACCCCACCCATAGGAGGAGGGTCATAACTTACCCAAGGTCCCCATCAATAAGTTGGGCCAATAATTCAAAGGTGATGATACTAATGCAGCTATCCCATAACCTACCAAAACCAAAAGGTTGAATCTACCATCCTAGATGGGGGAGTGGGTGTGAGTGTCTTTACCAAGGAATGCTGGGAGAGGTCGAGAAAAACTACTCTCGAGAAAATCCACTTGGTAGTGAAGTTAGTTGATGGTGGAACTACTGAACCCTTGGGAGTCCTAACTGGTATTAACATTAAGGTATTCAGCTTCACATACCCCATTAGATCCATAGTCATAGACTTTACCCAACAGCCAAGATATGAAGCCATCCTAGGCAGGCCCTTCTTGTGAATGTTTGAACTCATGCATGATTGGCACATTGACAACATCTATTTGCAGTATGAGGAGCAAATCGTGTGAGTGGACTTGGACACCTACAATACCCACCCACTATCGGGATAACTATTTGCCATAGAATTGGACACAATTGACAGGACCACATCCCTGAAACTATTTCAAACCTGTGGGAAAGAAGAGGACAAGAGGGAGGTAGATGAATTTTGGTATGCCCCTCTCCTCGAGCTAGATGCACATTTTGGAAATCATTGATGTCCTAGAGAGAATAGGGTTCCAATTGACAACACCTGTACACAAAGGGTTGAACCCGGTGGCTCCGCTCAGAATGTTTAACATGCTCAAACCCTGTGAGGTGATTAAGGGGACAATAAAATTCAAATCGGGCCTCCACTAGCTAATGTATGTTGGTGCCACTACCGCTCACCATGAGTGCTCCTCCAATTGGGGAGCATGGGTGAGAAAGGTTACCTCCCAAGTTAGCTCCATTAGTGTCACGTAGGAGCCCCCTTCAGGTTCAAAACTCCCAACATCCAAAAAGATGACGGCTCCAGCTAGGGCCAAGAGGAATACCCCCCAAGGAGGAGTGGAAAAAGAGGGCAAAGAGAAGGAGGATCTATGATAGCTACCTACCCATTACAAGGCCTACACAATCAAGGATCACAAGATCTTATACTAGCAGGCCAAGAGAACTCAAGAAGAAGGGTGCTTCCAAGGATATGATGGCCCAACCAAGGTTAAGGAGGTAAACCTATTACCGGAAGGTTAGGACCCCCAACCAGTATTCATCGTAGATGATCTCAACCCCAATGAGGAGAATGCTTTAATACCCCTCCTTCAAAAGGACAAGGATTGCATGGCTTGGAAATACACATATATGAAGGGTGTGCTCACTGAAGTCATGCAACACATGATACCAATGCTTGACGATGCCAGCCCAGTGCATCAGTGTCCCTACCCCATGAATCCAAAATATAGTGAGAGAGGAGATCCAAAAAATTATAGACGCGGGATTCATCTATGAGATCAAGCATACAAACTGGGTGTCACCCATCGTGATAATCTTAAAGAAGAATGGAAAGATTTGAGTATGCATGGATCTAAAAAAAGTCAATGCTACCACTAGGCATGACCACCACCCCTTGCCATTCACAAAACATGTTCTAGAAAGGAAGCATATAGCTTCCTAGATGGATTCTCTGGGTACAATCAGGTGTCCATCGCTCCGTAGGATCAACACAAAATGACCTTTGCAACCGAGTGGGGTGTGTAATGATATTTGGGCTTACCAATGCACTCGCCACCTTCCAACGATTGATGATCATTGTCTTCAAGGAGTACCTAAGGGACTTCATGGAAGTCTTCTTGGATGACATATGTGTGAGTTCGACATGGGATGATCACTTGAGATACCTGAAACTAGACTTGGAAAGGTGCCGATTGTACCATATATCCTTGAATCCCCTCATGTGCCAATTTTGGGTCAAACATAGTGTGATTCTTGGCCACGTAGTGTCCAAGAATGGTATCTCCATAGACTACAATAACATCAAGCTCATTCTAGAACTACCATCCCCCACAAATGCCAAGGGCGTGCAACGGTTTACGAGCCACGCAAGCTACCATCAAAGCTTCATTCTATTCTATGCAGACATAGCCAGGCCATTGTATAAGCTATTAGTAGACTTGCAATGGACCGAGGAATGTTTGAAATCCTTTGAAACCCTGAAGCTAGCTTTGGCCACAACACCGATATTACAAGCCCCAGTAATATTCCACATTCACATAGATGCCTCCAATTTTTCTATCGAGTGATTTTTAGCCCAACCAAGGGAGTATAACTTGTACTACCCTGTGTACTTTGCTAGCCGACAGTTAAAGGATGTCGAGGTCAATTATATGACAATAGATAGAGAGGGCCTAGGCATGGTCTATGCAGTTAAAAAGTTTAGGCATTACTTATTAGCCAACAAATTCATCTTTTTTGTGGACCATCAAGCACGACTGTATTTGGTTACAAGCCTTGCATGAGGGGACACATCACAAGGTGGATGCTAATCCTCTTGGAGTTTGACTTCACAGTTTATAGTGCATAAAGGAAGGATTTATGTCCTAGCGACCACCTCTCAAGGATCCCAAATGGAGAAGCTCTGGAGGGAGTCGAAGATGATCTTCCTTATGCTCCCCTATTCCTCTTTGACATAATACCTGAATGGGCAACCAAAATCTACCACTACTTGGCCAATCGGGTGCCTCTGGACAATCCCCTCAAGAAAGACAGAGCTCGCAAACTCATCAAGGATGCAGCGCCATATCAGTTAGGCAACTATATTGCATGGGTAAGGATGGCATCATGCGTAGATGTGTGTGCGAGCACGAATACATTGATGTGCTCAAAGAAGCCCACTCTGGGATAGTAGGCAGTCATTTTGCCATTGATGTCATGGCACGTAAGGTGCTGTAGGCTAGTCTTTGGTGGCCAACTCTCTTCGGAGATGCTACTGAATTTGTCAAGCAGTGCGACCCCTACCAATGTGTGCAAATCCCACATAAAGCATACATGATACCCCTAACGAGATTATTGACCGATCAGCCCTTTGAGAAATGGGGTATAGATTTTGTAGGACCGATAAGCCCAGAAGCTAAAGGAACAAGGGCCAGATACATTATCTTGGCCATAGATTATTTCACCAAATGGGTGGAAGGGAGAGCCACAAGGAAAGCCGATGCGAGATCTACTGCTAAGTTCTTATACAAACAAGTCATCGCATGGTTTGGGTGTCCATTAGAATTGGTCAGGACCAAGGAACTCATTTCCTCAACGAAACTATAGCGATCTTGACCAATGAATTCTTGATTATACATAGAAAGTCAACACCATATTATCCTAGGGCAAACGGCTTGGCTGAGAGCTCAAACAAAACATGATGCAAGATTATAACTTGCATGGTTGAGACCAGTTAGGAGCACAAGCTCATCGCAGCCTTGTGGGCCTACTGAACATCTTATAAAGTGGCCACGAGCTACACCCCCTTTAGCCTATCCTTTGGGGTAGAGGCAGTTATGCTAATGGAGCATGTAGTACATAGCCTCCGCATTATAGTCAAGTAGAGGCTCTCCAAAAATGCCTTGGCACAACACTTAATTGATCTCAAAAAGCTAGATGAGACAAGATAGCATGCAACCTATTGCCTCCGAGTAGAGAAGGCAAGGCACAAAAAATGGTTTAACCACAACCTCAAGAACAAAGACCTCAAGGTGGGCAATCTTGCACTCCTCTATAGTGTTTGCAACACCAAATGTAAGCTCAAATACTATTGCGTGTGGTGGAGATCACTCCACAAGGGGCATGTTGATGAATAGCCACCTTAGATGGAGTAGAAATGGAAGGCTACCTCAATGAGAGTAAATTGAAAAGATACTATGGCCTCCTCACCTTGTAGACCCTTCACACCATCCATAGGGAGAAGGAGCTTAAGGCCGAGGTGGCTTGGATGAAATGATAGGCCATCGAAGAAGGCAAGGCACGTAATGCCAAGATCCGACAATGTAAGTAATTTGCCTTGCTTAAGGAAACACTTGAACATCCAGGGCTAACTTATGAGCTAACAGTAGAGCCAACTAGGTTGAATGTCCAATTGCAGGGTCCGAGCTTATGCATCCAGGCACTTGTGGATCCGAGAGTGAGCCATAGCTTCATCTCTCACAAAGTATGGGAAAAGCTACAGGTACCCCCGAAACCTTACTATGGCTTCAGTACACGCTATCAATGGTCAACTCTTAGGCACATTAGGGCATATGGACTTGAGACTAATGATTATTTGCTAGGCAGTAGAAATCCATTTTTATGTTCTCCCCACAAAGCGACCGATGAGCAAATGATATTGGGAAGGACCTAGTGCTACGCTGCGAACTGCCAAGCTGACTGGAGGACTAGAACAACATCTCTCATGAATGGGGGGAGGACTACAATAATTCTGCGTTGTGAACTTTCTGGCCCTAGCCACCTCTAGCACTCTTGATCTCGACCCTCATAAGAAAGTCTGATCCCAGTACAAAGACCTAACCATAGTGGCAGCCGAGTAACATCGCAAGTTACTCCACCCCTATTGCCCACCCAAAAATGCCATGAACATCAGGTACAAGAAGATATTCTTTGTGCTCAATGCCACTTCAATGGTAATCGGCAGCCCAAGAAGATCAAAGTAGGGGATGGGTCTCCAATCATTCCTTAGCCGATTTCGACATGGGCAACCCCATCTAAGAGAAGTACACAATGTCACCAATCACCTCAACTCCCAGGCTTGAACCCACCACTCCAAGAATAGTAGTCCCACAAGCATTGGGTCCCCATAAAGCTCTTGGAAACCCAGGGCTATTTCAAAGGCAAGCAGGTCACTTGGGTCCAGAAGTTTCCTATGGCACCGAATGCATGATCCCAATGCACAAGGGTTGAGAAGGTAGTAACACAAGAACCTGTGTCATCCAGGGATGTAGTACCACAAGAACCTAACATCGAGCCCATTGCAATGAACAAACCTTCAAGCCCCAAGTGTGCCATGATACCACAAATAGTGCAACTCAATGAGAAGGTCACCTAGGCCACCAAGGAAGCAACACAACAACTGACCCCTAGAAAGAGGGGAGTTACACAAGAACCTTCCTCTAAGTCTGTGGGCAAGCCATCGAAGGACGCCCTACTCATCACAATAGCACTTGCGCTGCTACTCGGACATTGAACACCTACTATAGCAAGAGATGCGATACCACAACCTATTTCCACACCGGTTGCAACCACACAAGAACCCACATACCCTACGACAAAAGTGCTCCACCCGAAGCATCATTATCATGCTAACAGACCTCTGATATCCAAAATGAGGCACAAAATCGACATGTTCTCTACTTGGTTAATGACACGCTATGTGGCCGTGCGAATTTGTCTCCACTACATCCCACATAAGTATCAAGTCTAGGTCTAGGTGAGTCTATACAGCAGGCACATCACCACCATGCACCAACAGCTTACAAGTCCTTGGTATGCCAGTGCACCCACCCGCATTCAAGGTCAACAATAGGTGATTATGGTCAGTACATCTCTTATTCATGATTTGCATTCTCATATGCTAACCTCACAAGTCCACATGACACCTAGTCCGTTCACCTCATGTTTCCCTCTGCACGACCTCGTCAACATCCATAACCACCTCTGCTACTTTTTCCTTTTTCTCCTTTACCTTTTGTCCTCACTTCCTCCCTCCCTCCTATTATTCCCTTCCCACACCCCCTTTCTTTTTCCTTTTTCTTCTTCCTTTTATTTTCTTTTCTCCTCTCTCGAATTTTGATAACTGCTATCCCGCCAGCCATTGCCTTCTTGATATCCCCATGGCCGCTTCCTTCTTGCTATCCCCACGACCGTTGCCTTTCTGGTATCCCCATGGCCATTGACTTTCTGCTATCCCACCAGTCATCCCACCAGTCATTAGGGGAATTTTGGACTCAAAAAGGGCCTCTTGGATTAGTCCCTTAAGATTTGTGATTAGTAAACCAACCAATGGGAAGGCTTGGGCATTAAAAGAATGGAGGATTCCATATTGGCCTCTCATTGGTGGAGAGTCCTCCTTGGTCCCCACTAGGCTTCCACTTGCCTCTCTCTTGCCCCCACCACCTCTTGAGGCATTTACTCCCCCCTTTCACTTTTGGATGGTCCCCATACCCTCCTAGGCTCTCTTGGTAGGCCCCTAGATCCGCGACTTTTTTTTCCCTCTAAAAATTAAGAAACTTCCAAAAGTGTCCCCAGCACCCCAAACTCCTCCTAGGAGTCTCCCCAAACTATCCCCATTAACTCCCCATCTTTCTCTGAGCCTCTTCCTCCTCTCTACCTCCTCTTAGCCTCCTCCCAACCTCTTCCTCCTCTTAACCTCCTCTCAACCTCCTCCCAACCTCTTCCTCCTCTCAACCTCCTCTCAGCCTCCTCTCAACCTCGTACTCCTCTCAACCTCTTTATCTTTGCTTGCTCCCATTCTTTCTACAATGGTGAAGCACTCCCCTTCCCCTAGGCCAAAGCTATCAAATCAATCTTGTGCGGGTTGCATTTTGAAGGACAACAATGATATTTGGATCCCTCAAGAGTTAGGTTAATGTCATGGGTCACAATGCAACCATTTGCAATAGGTCCCATTCGAGGTTTCTAGAAAGGATAGAGCAAAGAAAGAGAAGCATTGGAAGGGTCGCATTGTTGGGTTTTCTAATACAAAAAAAGGACTTAAGGTGAAGGTTCAACACATGTACATGGCTCAAGACATGAAATTGGATCCTCCCAGTCAAACCTGCTTTCCTTCAAATTGTATCTCTCTTTTACATTAACTTTTTCATTTTCAGTTCAATTGTGTATTCTAATGATTGTATGTGAGCATGCATTTTGAGAGAGGGTATCTTGTGGTGATAGTAGAGGGCGAGGGGGGGAGAGAGAGAGAGAGAGATGGGGGGGTTGAGGGGTGTTAGGGGGAGATAGTAGAGGGGAGAGGTTTGTGAGAGAGAGAGAGAGAGAGAGAGAGAGAGAGAAGTGTGTGTGTGTGAGCAAGAGATAGGTATAGAGTGAGAGAGATAGATTGATTGGCCCATTAACATCTTTCTTTGCTTTCTATGTAGATATCTTTCCCTCTACCAAAGTTGAAACCCAGCCTCTGGATAGTCTCACGGGAATATTTCAAAGCTTTCCATTCAAATATTGGGGAATTAATGTTCTTAGGATGGAGTGCTACCTCCTTGACAAAGTCTATTATTTTTTTCTTTAATTCATGTTACCAAGTTCGTCGAAGAGAAGGTGCATATGGAAGCCTATGTCCTATTCGTCTCCCTAACTTTGATAGTCTAGAATGGCCTCTTCCCATTCTCTATAGATGCATTTACAATGAAGATGAGATTAGATATTCAATCATCAATGAAGTTTACTTTCGGTTCAAAATCTGTGGGTGTTAGTTGGTTCATGCCCTCCATTAGATTTATTTATTTTTTCAAATCAGTCTTCATTCACAAGACAAAGACCATGTGGGTATGCAAAGGCCTAGAAAATGAATTTCTTGATAATCTTCTATACTCAATGTGGGATGTTAGGGAGGTTTTGTAGAAGGGAGACCATTTTCGATGTGTACTTACTAAAGAAAGTATAGTAATAAGATATCAAGTAGTGAGGAGTATTTGCTACATGAGATACGCTTATAGACATTGGAAAAATAATCATAGCACATGGATACCTATGGATTGTGATGTAGTGGACATCACAAAGGTAGAGGTACATATGCCCAATGGAGATATCTAATAACTTGAGGTCACAGGTAGTTGGAGCTTGAAGCACGTTTGAGAATACATCGCTGTCACCTTTGATGATAGTGGTTTTTTCTTTACACTAAATGGGAAGATAGTGAGAAGGCGACTCGAAGGAACATCAATGCTTGAGAAATGGAAGCCTCCTTGTAACTTGTCCATTCATACTGGTATTGAATAAATGTAATAGTTTTTGAAGTGTGATGTCATTTGTACTGGCAATGAGTATACTTAATAAAATTAGTAGTTTTTGATGTGTGTTGTAATAGTTTTGAAAATATGACATAGTTTTTGAAGTGTGTTATAATAGCACTTGAATAAATGTAAAAGTTTTAAAACTGTGTTGTAATAGCTTTTGACTAAATGTAATAGTTTTTGTTAAGTGTGATGTCATTTGTACTAAGATAGGGCCCCCTAAATTCCCCAAAAAAAATCCATTATTTTGGGTGGCGGGGGGAGGCAGAAGTGGAATATGATGGCAAATTATTAAGGCCAATATATAACATTGTGGACTACTAAACCACAATACAAAGACTTCAATCCCCTAACAATAGTTATTGCACAAAAACCATTTGAAAAATGGGGGATTGACTATGTGGGTCCCATACATCCAGCAACAAAAGGAACACAAGCACGCTACATCATTTTGTGGCCACTGATTACTTTACAAAATGGACTGAAGCTAAAGCATTCAAAAAGGCAGATGCTAGAAGTACAATGCTAGAAGTACAGCACAATTCCTATACGAAAATGTGATCACTCGATTCAGATGCTCCATTGAAATTGTGTCGGATAGAGGCACACATTTTGTCAATAAGGTACTCCAAGAACTCTTGTCTGGCTTTATGGTATTTAAAGAGACTGAGGTCAACTATATAAAGGGCCATTAGGTATGATAGAGCCTTTATTGTCCTCACCTCCTAGAAAACCTACTCTTGCCATCTTCCACAAACCTCCAATGGCCACACCCCGTGAGGCATACCATGACTTTGTCTCTTCTACTCGTCATTCGAGTAGAGAGGCAGAGTTATATGACATTTTTGATCATTAGATAGATGTCATCGGCAAAGTCCACAAGCATCTAGATCTCTTTAGAGATGTGGTAGATTACGTGAGAGAGAAAATCAAGCCTTACTTGATTCGACTAGACATAGATAGAGTACAATGGGTTCTTGTGAATCTCCTCATTGGGCTGATAGCACTTTCAAGTTTAGGTTGCAAAGAATTTGCAAATCCCTTAGTCCAAAAAGTTTTAGAAGGATTTCCAAGGATGAAGAGTTGGATCCTCAAGAGGGTCCTATAGGAACTTGTTTTGTATCTCTAGAAATAGCCTATTGTGTAATTCTTTTGGAAATGGACACAGATGCACCTCCATTCATCAATGTAGAGCCACCTCTTCTTCTAGTAGTAAGGCAAGATGTGGATGTTAAGGAGAATCCTGATGTGGTTGCGGAAGCCACCATTGCTCTAGGTTGGTCTAGTGCAACTTTGGACAAGGGAAAGCACACAATAGAAATAAAGCAAACGATAGAGTTGGTTGTGGTTCCTGAAGTAAGCGGGACATCATCCCCCATAAGACAGCCAAAAGAGGAAGAGGAGGAAGGAGAGCAAAAAGTGGAGGAAGAAGGTATGATGGATGAGGTTTTGATGCAAACCCTTTCGTATATTTTGATTGAAAACCGAGAATATTTATTATTGATTGACATTCAATATATTAAAAATTTGAGCGAAGCTGAAGTACTGGGGGCACTCTTCGTTTGGGAGAGTAGTAGTAACTTAGGTTACCCAGAAGAGGGGTTGGCACCTGCAAACACTTTGGAGCATCCGATCTTAATTGTATGGGAGGAAATGCACGACTCTACTAATGTAGCACTTACAAAGATGGAGTTCCGTGGGGTCCAAGAAAGATTGGAGGAAGAGAGGGCACAAAAATGCCAGAGACTTGAGAATACTGCAGAGGCCTCATCATCGACGGCACCACCTCCAGCAATTGATGAGAACAAAAGCTCCATTGATATAAGTCGGCTGGGAATGGACGAACAAGATGCTGCCCACATTGTAAGTTCATGATATTTTGTCAATATGAATGAATTTATGTTCTTAGTTTGGCATTGAGAAGATTACTGATGTTATCTCAATTTTCAAGATGTCATCAAAGTTGATCAGTTTGCGATACGTAAAGGGGGTTGAGGTGACAGAATCGGTGTGGATTTAGCACTAGGACACTACATGGGAATGTTTGAGTGCCATAGCCTAGTCTCAGCCTAGTGTGCTTCCATACTTTGTTCTCCCCTTATGGGAAGGAGGAGATGATAAAGCGCAGGGCACTTTCAAAGCTAGTGTGCCTTTACCCCCTTTTGAGTGCAAGTGTATTTTGGTGAGGCAAGACTTGGCACTATCTACTTTTGGAGAGAAACTAGGAGGAAGAATCATGGCAGTTGCTGCTATGGGTGCTTCAGCAGGTGTTTACGACATTGGGTAGCTTGTAGAATCGTAAAGGGGGTTGAGGTGACAGCATCGGTGTGGATTTAGCACTAGGACACTACATGGGAATGTTTGAGTGCCAGTGTGCTTCCATACTTTGTTCTCCCCTTATGGGAAGGAGGAGATGATAAAGCGCAGGGCACTTTCAAAGCTAGTCTCCTGTGTGCCTTTACCCCCTTCTATGTGCAAGTGTATTTTGGTGAGGCAAGACTTGGCACTATCTACTTTTGGAGAGAAACTAGGAGGAAGAGTCATGGCAGTTGCTGCTGTGGGTGCTTCAACAGGTGTTTATGATGTTGGGTAGCTTGTAGAACCTTTCAGTGAACCCGTTGTTTTGTCAACTCAAATGAGAGCAGCAATAGTAGCTAAAGCTAAGCAAGCAAATATTTTGTAAAAAGTGCATCTATTGGATGCAATATACAAGAAATATTGTATAGACATCAAAATTTAATATATATTTCTCTTGTTTTCCAAATGGATGGTGTTTTGCATTATAATTGAGTTTTATTTCTTGGATTTTAGTGTATTCTTAATTTAAATATACGGTTTATTTTGAAGAAAAGTGCATTCCCTTATCAAAGGTTTCAAAAATTCTTCAAGTTACTAGGTGTATGAATAGACAAGATCAAGATTGGTGATGAACTCTAATTAAGATAGCAACAAAAGGTTAAATTGGATGCACAATCTCAAACACTTCCATATTTAGATTCATCTTAGGACTAGGAATTTTCGGCATCCCAAACTTAGGAGGAAACTAAAACAATAACATGGTGGCTAATTTAGTTATGTGCATGGTTAGTTGGAAGGATTAATGTAAAATAAGAGGATATATGCTCCAAGATTGAGATGGCAAGCTCTCACTTATGCCAATGGCTCCACATGGAGATGGCAATAATCCACATGTATACTTGGTTGGTGTTTGTGTATCATCAAATTTGGATAGGGAACAAGCATATGACTAACTCAATCCTAGCATAGGAGATTGGCTTTTGACTTTTATGGAAATTGTGGCTAAGGGGTGCTACACACAATTGAAGATGTAGGCCCTGATGCTGTAAAGACTGCAATGAAGTTTGATACAAAATGGTAAGGTTAACAAATGCACTGATAGCTATGAGCAACAATGGATTAAAATGCTTGCAATGGATTAAAATGATGTGAATAACATGACATATGAAACCATGATTCAAAGTGGGTCCCAACTTTGAATGCTAATGATCAAGATATGGGCATATAAATTGGGACACATTTCAAGCATGAAGAAGTAAATTGATTTGGGCAAAAATTTTGCGTCTTTGATCGGAAGGTGGCCATGACATAGGCACTTTTTTTTTCCGTTCGTATTTGTTCCTTGTGTGTGTGATGGGTGTGTGTGTAAGTGATGGGGAATGCATCCCCCAATAAAATAAAATAAAATAAAGCCCTCAAGAGCCTTGATGTGCGCAAGTGCGACTTTGAGCCAGATGGGGTATGTCTTTCTTTTGGGGGACTTTTTTTTTTTGGCTATGTCTTTCTTTTGGGCCATATCTTACCCCCATCACACAAACATGCATCCATCACACACACAAATAAACAAATATAGAAAAAAAAAAGGACCCCAAGAGACCCTGGTGCGACTTTGGGCCAAATGGGGTCCCTATCTAGCCCAAAGTCACCTCTGTGTGCACCAGGGCCTCTCGAGGGCTTTTTCTTGTTTTTTTTTTGGGATGCATCCCCCATCGCTTACACACTGTGACATGAAGTCGGGGGTAATAAGCTTCATGCACCTCTTCACTTCCTACTACTTTCAAACTGAGTGATAGAGATATTCATCACTGGGAAAGGGACATTAAAAAGAAGCTTTTATATTAAGAGACCACACCATATTATCTTCCCTTATATGAGAATCAAGATGGTAACATCCCAAGTGATGTTATACTCAAGCATAGGGAGAAGGAAAGGATCAGCAGAGGCCATAATCTTAGCAAGCCGGTCTACACCAAAGAGAAGAGTGATATGTTGTTCAAAGAAGATCTTGCGGCTCAACATGACATGAATTGATATATATATCGAGGACTTTGAAGGGGCTTATTGGGTCGGATGCATAGGTTCTGGGGAAGCATTGCACCTCCTTCATAGATACCTTTACAATTAGCTCAAAACACTCTGCAAAGTGTCATTAGAAACATAGGCCTGTAACTTTCAGAAGAGACATGATATCAAATATTCAAACATATATTGAGATACATCTTGAAATGGGCTTCGCTTTGAGATGCACCTTGAAATGGGCTTGGCTTTGATATAAGTTTTGTAAGAAACAAAGAAGCGATCGGAAAGATATGGGTAGTTTATTGGACGGGGGTAAAAACTATCTTTAAAAAAAATAGTCACAAGAGTCATAGATTTTTGGTTTAGAATTTAATACAATAACTAACGAAATAAAATGATGCTGCTTGAAGAGAGCTTTGTACTGATATAAGTTTTGTCCAAATCAGACCACCAAGCGAAAAGTTATGAGCAAAATACTGATAGGGGGTTAAACTGTCATGAAAAACACTTACTCCATCTACTGGTGCCGACTTGGGAGAATACTACCTCCATGCTTAGACTTCATCAATGATCCAACTCCCATAGAGGTCTCCTAGGAGGGAAGGAAGAGCTCACTTTGTGGCTTGGGAAATAGATAAACCATGTATGTGCGCAATGAGTAGTCAAATAGACAACACTTTTGAGCACTTTGGAAGAGAAAACAACGGAAAAAGGAAAGAGACACTCAAGAGAGAGAACCTGAAGTGACCTTCATTACTAATAGAGTGAGACTCCACTCTAATGCAACTCAAAATACTACAAACACAAGGGAGAAGAAGAGGTTTCATATGTACAAGAGGGAGCGGAAGCTCCAAGACTACTCATAGAGAGAGAATGAACTAGAGAGAGATGGACTCAAGAGTCTACATAAGAGAATATCTACAAGAGGGAGAGAAGGCTCATGGAAGAGGCTTGAGGAGACTAGAGCTATAACAACATGAGGCCTAATGGTGGAAGAGATGTTGAACAAGGGAGAGGAGAGCTCCTTTTATAGAGATTTTGTCACCCTCCTTCACCCATTTACAATTGCTGCCTGTAGATTCCTTTCCCCATCAATGACATAAGCCTGTATGTCACCATCCATGTCCTTTTTGGCTACTCTTTCCATGTATCCCATCAAAAGATGCTCAAGACTCTTAAAATATTGAGAAAGTCAAGTCTCCCCACATGGAGCCCATAGGGACCCTCTCTTTTCCATATGTCCACATCCTCCTTATTCCACATAGGAATTCTAAAAGGATTCCTCTTGACTCTACATTCCTCCACATGCCTTCCACATGCTTGGCATGTGATCTCTTTAATATTATTGGAACACATGGACATGATCCCACCTCTTTATATGACTCACTCTTCCTATTTTCTAAAAACCCCATAATATCCCATACACAAATAAGTCTCATCCCATACCAAGGTATTTATCATTCATACAATGGTATTTACAATGATGCATTCCACTCATCCTCTCAATCCCATACAATATCTTAGAAAATAGAAATAAGTGAGAGCCGCTAGGCTATCACTTGACACTCAAACTCTTATCAAACATAGAGAAAAACAATACCAATGCTAAATAAAAAATATCAATTTTTGGCATCACATCTTTCCCCCCTAGTAGATATTCTCTAGTGACAGAGAGGGTCTACTAGCCCTCAAGGTGGTCGAGCATAGAAGAATTTAAGGTGATACTCATTGGTGCATCCAGGTATCAGCATGCCATCAACATCCTCAAGCTGATAGGTTCCATTCGTGAACTTCTTTTTGACTCGATATGGTCCCTCCCATTAGCTGATAAACTTTTTGTCTAGCCACTTGTCCAGACGGCTATCAAATCTCATAACCAAATCTCCTTCTGCAATATCTTTCTTGCGTAATTTGGTGTCAAAACAAGCCTTGCGTCTTTTTTTAGAAGCTTCCAAGTTTTGTAAGGCTTGTAATTTGCATTCATCTAAGGCTTCTAGCTGTACCAAGCATTGAGCATAGGCATCCTCCTATCCTTCTTTTCTTGCAACAGCTATGCGAAGACTATGTATCTCCAATTCAATGGGCAAAATGGCTTCTATTCCATACACTAGTTGGAATGGTGTAAACCCAATAGCTAGCTTGTGTGTGGTTCTGTAAGCCCATAAAACTTTTGCCAAGTGCCTATCCCAATGCCTTTTCTTGGTGTCTACAACCTTTCCCATTGCATTGCACAACAATCCATTTGTTTTCTTAGCCAAGCCATTACATTGGGGATAGTATGGCGTGGACATGCTATGCTTAATCTTTAGCTTATACACCACATCTTTAATTAGTTCATTTCTAAAAGAGGTTCCTCCATCAGTGAGAATTTCCAAAGGACAACCAAAGCGTGAACAAATTTGATGGCCTTGGCCCCTGCTCACTGAGTCGCATAATCTGTGGCCACCAATAAATAATGCTTGCCCTGAGATGAGCGAGGGAGTGGTCTCACAAAGTCCAAACCCCACCTCTCAAATGGTCCATCTGCTCGAATAGGCTTTAAGGGCCCAGGAATCAACTGTCACCTTCCAAACTTTTGGCATACTTTACAACTTCGATACCATTCATATACATCCTTATGGAGGCATGGCCAAAAGTAACTTGCATTAAGAATTCTCCTAGATGTGCTCGCTGAAGCAAAATGATCGGAGCATTCATGACACATTTCTAGGATTCTCCTAGTCTCCATGGGATGGACGACCTAATGGAGCACCTTATCTTTTCCCAATTTATAAAGAATGTCATCAACAATAGTATAGAGACAAGCCTTCCTTACCAATCTCTGCTTCTGTTATGGAGTTAACCCTTGAGGAAACATGCCTTCTTTCACATATTATTGAACATCTTGCAGTTCTGGCCATCCAATGTCTACCAAAGAAACCACCCCCCGGTCTTGTACTACAATGGCTTGAGTAGCTAACTCATCTGCCCTTTGATTTTCTTTTCTATTTATATGAACAAACTTGCAAAAATAAAACAATAGTGCCATAGCCTTTTGATTAAGATCCTTAAAATGAGGACTTCTTGTCTTGTAATGCCCTTGCATTTGCTTTATAATAAGCTAAGAATCTCCTCTTACTTCCAATTCTTTAACTTGACTTTGAAAACAACCCTCCAAACCAAAAATCAAAGCATTATACTCAGCTTCATTATTAGTTGTGATACCTGGAAGCTCTTGTCCTCTTGCCCATGTGAAGAGAGTGGAAGAGAAGTAAGGACTCTCACTTGTAGCTTTCTCACATACACAATGGGGGAATACACACAAAGGTGGAGGCTGAAAACAATTTTCCTCTTCTTAGTTATGAAAGCCAAAAAGAACTCTCTCTTAGTACAAAAGGAATAGGTGAGCCCTATATGTGGGTCTCAAACCAAAGTCAGCTAACCTAGGTGGCATACTAACTGAGCCACTGACTAGAGTACATAAAGATAGCTGTCATCCAGCTATTATTCATGGGTGGTGTACCAACCACATCTGTAGCTAACAAGTCAGTGATATAAATGCACAACGGTCACCCTGGCACATCATGAGTGGAGCTCGATATCTCAACACTCCCCCTCGAGCTCAATCCCAATTCCCGCACACCAAGCAGGTCTCTAAACTTGCATAGCTTCTCTACACCCAATGCCTTCGTGAATATGTTAGCTACCTGATCCTCTGTGCTAACATAAACTAGATCAATAAGACCTACTAGAACCTTCTCCTGCACATAGTGATAATGCACCTCAATGTGCTTTCTCCTAGCATGATAGACTGGGTTATTTGCCAAGTGTATCTGCTCATGTTGTCACAATAAATGACAACCGGCCCATCTGTAGACTGATGCACATCATAAAGTAGCTTATGCAACCAAGCTACCTCACATGTAGCCATTGCTGCACCCCTGTACTCGGTCTCTGTGCTCAACAAGGCAACTGTAGGCTGTTTCTTGCTGCTCCAAGTGACTGCAACACTCCCAAAAGAGAATACATATCCACTGGTAGATCGTTTATCAGAAATACTACCAGCCCAGTCAGCATTAGTGTATCCATGCAACTGTATCTAAACCCCAGTCTCATAAACTAGTCCATACTACAATTTGGACTTCACATACCTCAGTATGTGTCTAGTCACATCCAAATGCGGTTTCCTTAGAGCTTGCATAAACTGACTTATCAAACCAATAGCATAGCTCAAATATGGCCTGGTTATAGTCATATAAATCAGACTTCCTACTATGCGTATGTACATAGTAGGGTCTTCCAGAAGCTCACCTGCATCTGCGCTCAACTTCACATTCTGCTCCAAAGGAACTGAAATAGGCTTACAACCTATCATCCCAAATTTGGATAGCATGTCCAATCCATACTGCCTTTGCAAGAGCCATTTCCCACTTGTGGATCTAATCATCTCAATGCTCAAGAAGTAACGCAACTCTCCCAAATCCTTCATCTCAAACTTTTGCTTCAATAGCATTTTCACATGAAGGATATCTTCATCACTATCACCTGTGATGATCAAATCACCAACATAAATGACAAGCAGCATAAGCCTTTCTCTATTTTTCTCACATAAAGTGAGAAATCTGCCTTGGAAATCGGAAAGCCAATAGTGACAGGATACTATCCTATGTTGTCAGACCATGCTCTGGGTGCTTGCTTCAAGCCATACAAGGCTTTCTTCAACCTGCAAATAAACTCAGGATGAGCAGCATGAACATAACCTGGTGGTTGCTCCATATAGACCTCTTCTTGCAAATCGCCATGCAAGAAGGCATTCTTTACATCCATCTGATGTAAAGACCATCCCTTTGATGCAACCATAGTAATGACTGCTCTTACGATTGCCATTCTTGCAACCAGACTGAATGTTTCTTCATAATCAATGCCATATCTCGGTGCCTACCCCTTGACAACTAATCTTCACAGAACCATCTGCATTGTGCTTCATCTTATAAACCCACTTGTAGCCAATTGCATTCTTGTCTTTAGGCAAAGGCACCAATTCCCATGTAGCATTTGCTTCCAAGGCATCCATTTCTTCATCCATGGCTTTCTCCCATTTTTCTTTTCCCATGGCTTGCTCAAAAGAAGTGGTTTCTAGTTCATGTATCACTTTCATCATATAGGCATAGTGAATGGCTGTAAATCCATATTTCAGCCTATCCACAGGATACCTAGCTCTGGTAGACCTGTGCAATATAGGCTCACTACTAGGTGCTCTCAAAACATCCCTTGTTTTGCTTACTCTAGGTGTAATAACAAAAGGAATACCCAATCATCAAGGCTCTATTCTGAGCCACTAGATTCACCATCCACATAAGAGTGACCTGCATTCACATCAACCATGGGCTAATCTACTTTCTCTTTTCCTTTTCGTGATACTTGCATGCCACTATCTGCATTGCTTTGAGGAGATTCTCCTAATCTCAATCTGCCATCCATGGCGAAGTATGTGAACCACTACTACAGGACACTACAGTTCCACTAATATTTTGTGATTAAATATCTGGTTTCCTACCAATATACCTCTCCTCTGGCATCATGAGCATGGCATGAGATACCTCTGCAATATGCCTGTTTTTCCTTTTTGCAGTCCATTTTGCTGTGGGCTATGATTGCATGAATATTGCTACTTTATGCCATGCTCCTGTAGGAACCTTGCAAACTCATTTGAGAGGGACTCTTCCCCTCCATCTGACCTTAGGCATTTTATTTGCAAGCCTGTTTCTTTCTCAACCATAGCTTCAAAAGCTTTGAAATGCCCAAACACCACTTTTCTTTTTCATAAAATACACCCAAACTTTTCTGCTGTAGTCATCAATAAAAGTGACAAAATAATGACAGCCTCCAATAGATATAGCTCTAATAGTCCACACATCAGAGTGGATTAATTCCAATGGCCTCTTACTCTCTTGAACATGTCTAGGAAATGGTTTCCTTACTTGTTTTCCAAATTAACAGGCTTCACATACCTTATGCATTTCTACAACCTTGAACTTAGGCAATCCTGCAACAATATTTTGGGCCTGCATTAATTTAAGTTACCAATGCATTTATGCCAGATATCAATATCTGCAACTACACTGGTCCCATGTGCAAACATTGTTGCACTCAATTCAGGCATGTCCGCATCCAACGTAAACATCCTGCCCTTCTTCTTCCCTTTTGCTATCAAGCGACCTTTATTTTTCATGTCCTCAACAAAGCATCCACGAGGATTAAATCTGACCTGCAAGCCTTGCTCAACCATTTGACCAACAGATACCAGGTTCTTGGTGATATTCGAGACATGAAATACATCAAACAGGTATTTCTTTTTCCCATCCTGCATAGACAAAGGAATTTTATTAATTTGCACAATAGGATGTGCAGTATCATCACTAGTCTCCACAAATCCTAGTCTTTCCATTTTCCTTGCATCCTGCATCCATTCTGCATGACCTTGTTGGGATAAGTATGATCAAGGGCTTGCTCTATGGTGCATGTGTGCATCTAGGGGAGTCACATGTGTGTTTGTGTGTGTTGTAAAGGCACATCAAGTGCTATGATGTGTCTAGTGTGTGACCTAAGTGATGATGTAAGACAAAGAAAATCCCACTGATGTAGGGATTGATTCCCACTGATGTAGGGGCTGATTGCCACTTATGTAGGGAACTACCATCTTTCTTTCATTGTGCTCTCACACCTCTTGCAAGATGCATCTATTCTATCCTATGGGATTCTACAGACCTATCATGTGGTTTGATGCACCTGAGTCAACATACCACACATCATTGCTTTCTTTTGCACTTGTCACAAAATCAGTCATGTGTTGCACCATAAACGAATGCTCATTTCTGTCACCACCCTATCTACTAGAGTATGCATAATTGCCTTGCTGCAATTTTCTAGTCATGATGTCATTCTGCTTTTTATAGCAGTCTTTAACCATATGACCCATTTTACCATAGTAGTAGCATTCAACATTGCTGTTTGCATTTTGGCCTCTCTACCATCCACCACGACCTCTTTGGCTCCCCTTTCCTCTAAAGCTACCACGTCCTCCTCCATAGGACTGGTTTTCTTGAATTTGTTGCATATTCTGATTTCTAACACGGCCTCCAGATTGGCTTGCTGTACCTCTGCCTCTGCCTCTACCTCTTCTAGCATTTGAGTAGAAAACAGTTTCTTTTGAAGTTCCTCTTGAAGAAGATGCACAACCATTTCTTTGCTCTTCAAAAAGTAGAAGAGCAATCAACTCCTCAAAATCAAAAAATTTTTGATGGACGGCAATGGATGTGCGGAATTGTGCATAATCCTTTCCTGGACCATTCAAGGTCATAGAAACTAAATCATCATCTTCCACTGGTGACCCAATGGAAGCAAGTGCATCTACAATCTTCTTCACTTTCATGTGGTAGTCATTGATGCTCATATTTTCTCTCTGCACATTATGCAACTCCTACTTGAGCTGCATTTTCTTGGCCTGTGTATTTGTGCTTTACATTTTTGTCAAAGTATCCCATGCCTCCTTCGGCGTGCTTGCATCCTAAATATGCACAATCATAGAATCTGAAATACTGATAGACAGCCAATACATAACTTTTTTGGCTCTCTCATGCCATTCTTTAAATGCCTGCAACTCCTGTTGATTAGGAACATTAGAAATAAATGGTTCTTGTTCCGCTCTAGTAATGAACTCCCAATAGCCTTTTCCCTTAAGGAAATTCGTCATTCTAAACTTCCATGCTTGGAAGTTGTTCTTGTCAAGCTTTTTAGTGACAATATGTGAAAGAGCATTAGATGCCATTACAGAACACTCACAAAAATATTCTGTCACTACAAAAAACACAATTTTTACCTCACAAGGGCAAATCTACAAAACTGATGAAAGTGGTATTTGACCACACAGTCACTTCCTAGTGATGATTTTACATCAACAAGCAATAAGAATGATTTTGTCACTCCTAATATCTCTCCACATAGGCATACGATGTAATTTCTGCGAAACTTTTCACCGACGTGCAAAACAGTGGTCGCACAGCAAAAACAGGGCACCTTTCTGAGTGCCCTGTTTGTGGCCTCGAATCAAAAAAATAATGTCCCCAAGAGGCATAGCCCTTTCGCGCAGCATATACTACCCTCTCGTCGCACCACGAAGGGTGTCCCAATCCAGTGCACTCTTGCACTTTTCGGCTGCTCTACCTGTAGAGATTTGCTCCCAAACTCGAAAAAGGATAGCAACACTGATCCTCTTACCAAGACACCATGAACTTGGTTTTCTTTCTTGAGCTCCTTACCATGAACCGAGCTCTAATACCATGTGAAGAGAGTGGGAGAGAAGTAAAGAGTCTCACTTGCAGCTTTCTCACATACACAATGGGGGAATACACACAAAGGTGGAGGCTGAAAACAATTTTCCTCTTCTTAGTTGTGAAAGCCAAAAAGAACTCTCTCTTAGTACAAAAGGAATAGGTGAACCCTATATGTGGGTCTCAAATCAAAGTCAGCTAACCTAGGTGGCATACTAACTGAGCCACTAACTAAAGTACATAAAGATAGCTGTCATCCAACTATTATTCATGGGCAGTGTACCAACCGCATCTGCATCTAACAAGTCGGTGACATAAATGCACAACGGTCACCCTGGCACATCATGAGTGGGAGCTTGATATCTCAACAGTCCACACCTCTTGACCTTCAGAATTCATCAAGACTATTCCCCCCCGACTCCTTGTTGGCGTGAAGGACTAAAAGCCCCATCAAAATACAAGACAAATGCTATTGATAATGTCTCCCTTTCATCATTAATGTTCTCCTTGTATTTCTTTTCTTCTCTTAGATCCTGCCATCTTGTGAGCAAATCTGCCAAAGTGGACATAGTGGTATTTTCAATGACAAAAGAGAAAGAGAACTCTTGAAGCTCTGACAACCATTTTGCAAATATCCCCCTAGGATTAGGCTTGCGAGCTAGATATGCTAATACAAACTGAGAGGTAAGCAAGAAAAATGGCCGAGGTAATAAATAGATGTGAAACTTTTTGACTGAAAACACCAAAGAGAGGGCTTGCTGCTCCATTTCTTCATACCTTGTTTCCACCTTTGTAAGCTGTTGGCTTGCATAATAGAAACTGCATTCTACCTGCCTCTTCTTTTTGTAGCAATACAGCACCATCACCAAGAAGCTCTTCATTGCATTGGCATCGTTTAGTGTGCTCCACATCCTCCACATGAAGTGTCTCTATAGGATCTTCTTGTACCACCACCTTGCTCCCTCCTGACTCATCCTGATCAGTAGCACCAAGACAAAGACCAAAGGCCACTCCTTCCACCTGACCCTTTGAGCTGGACTCCTTGGAGCTACACCCTATCTCTTCTTCTTCATCGGTTAAGTCAGAGCTCGAACTCTCTGATGTTGTAATCCTCCTTGACAACTTCCTTTTTGCGACTTCTGATGTTGTAAGCACACCTCCTTATCATTTCCCTACAAAATCAATTCTCTAGTATCCCACTTTTGAACAGCCTTCACCTTGCATAGCCAAGGCCTTCCCAAAATCAATGGATAGGCATGTGCATCTAGCTTGGTAGGGATCACCTGAAAAGTAGTCGACATAAAAATTCCACATACATCCACTTCTAGATTCTTCACAACTCCCAAGGTCTTAACCCTAGTGTTGTCAGCCAATTTGATGCGATAAGGAGAGGTTGACAAAATATGAAGAGGGGAGAGGAGAAGAGTGGAGATGAGGAGAGAGGGCATAGCTAGAGAGCACACCACAAATGACTAACTGTACACTAGATTTAGTTGAAAAAATAGAATATATACAAACCCTTTTAGGGTTAGGGTTAGGGGATCTAACCCTTTCCTTTATAGCACTCTATAAGGTTAGTGCTATGCACATATGATCATGTGATGGTGCTATGCACACATGATCACATGATGTTGAGTGTGAACTCTCAACACCTTCCCTCAAGATCAACATCATGAAGTAGGCCTTCCCTCAAGATGATGATTCTGGGGAATCGAAGAAGGATTGAGCATTACATTCCATCACACCCCTTTAATGGGAATGTCCTTCCTCTGCATCAAATTAAGAGCTAGTTGGTGTTTCTTGAATAGCTCTTTACCGAGTGGTTTGGTAAAGATGTCTGCAACATTTTCTTTGCTATCACAATGCTACAGTGTGATGTCACCAAGTAACACTCTTTCTCTGATGATGCGGTGCTTTGTGACATCAATGTGCTTTGTCCTAGAGTGATATACTGGAGTTTTGGCCAATTCTTGAGTCGATTGATTATCATAGTATATTGTTGTTGGCTTTGACTCATCAAAGTAATCTGTTTCTGACAATAGTCTTCTGAGCCATGTAGCCTCACATGCACCTGTAGTGAGTGCTCTATATTTTGCTTCAATCGAAGACAAAGAAACAGTTGGCTATTTATTTGACAACCATGATATAGCACCTTGACCAAGGAAAAATGCATATCCATGTGTCGATCTCCTAGTCTCATGATCTCGAGCATAGTCATTGTCACAGTATCCCATGTAACTATGGATGACTTCCTCTATATTCTATTCCAAATTGTCTTGTAGCTCTGATGTATTTCAAGACTCTTTTGGCTGCATTCCAATGAAACTGGTTTGGATTTGCCATAAACTGTGCTAGTGAGCTTATTGCATAACAAATATCTGGCCGTGTGATTGTCATATATATAAGATATCCGATGAGCTGCTTGTAGTATCTGTCATTGACTGTAGGCTTTTCTGAATCTTTAGTAAGTTTCAAACTCTATTCCATGGGAGTGGCTACAATCTTGCAATCTGCCATATGAAACTTCTTCAGGCGACTATCAACATACTTGAGCTTACTCATGAATGTGCTATCTGAATCTTTCCATAACTCAATTCCAAGGCAATAGTGCATAAGTCCAAGATCTTTCATGTCGAACTCTGCAGATAATTCTTGTTTCAGTTTTCTGATGAAGCTATCCTTGCTTCCTATCACAATCAGATCATCTACGTATAAAAGTGCAATAGTAATGTCTTCCCCTTGAACTTTGTAGTAGAGAGTATGATCTGCATTGGACTTCATGTATCCTAGATCAGCAAAATACTTATTGATTCTGCTGTACCCACTTCTAGGTGCTTGTTTTAAGCCGTAGAGATTTTTCTTGAGATGGCAAACCTTATTCTCCTTTCTTGGTTCAACATAACCTGCTGGTTGTTGCATGTAGACTTCCTTGTGTAGATAACCATTGAGAAATGCATTCTTGACATCGAGTTGATACACATTCCATCTGCTGAGTGTCGCTAGTAATACCAAGGACCATATGGAATCCATCTTTGCTACTGAAGCATAAGTCTCATCATAGTCCTGACCATATTGTTGTGCAAATCCTTTTGCAACTAGTCTGGCTTTGTATCTCTAAATACTGCCATCTGGGTTGTACTTCACTTTGTATACCTATTTGTTTGCTATGGCCTTCTTTCCTGGTGGAAGGTCGCATTATTATTTTTATACAAAGCATCCATTTCTTCATTCATAGCAGTTTGCCATTCTGGCTTGTCCACTACGTCTTTGAAGTACACTGGCTCTTCTGTAGCCATGATGTTAGTCATAAGAGCATAGTTGGTGTTTTCCACCTGAATTGCTTTGCCTTTTTTAGCATATGTCAATCTGGCTGGAGGTCTTCTTTCCCTAGTAGACCGTCTGAGCTATTGTGGCTCTGTGTGGGGTGTTGCTAGCAATTCTTGCTCTTCTTCATCAACCTATTCTATAGATGATTGTGAAGTCAATGCTTCTATCTCCTGTGTAGGTGAGGTTTTCCATTTTGATTCCTCATCAAAGATTACATCTCTAGAGATAATGACTTTGCGGTTGATGGGATCATAATTTGTATGCTTTGCTTTCTTCACTGTAGCCAACCATGATGCATTTGCATGACTTTGCATCCGATTTCCTACAATGATCATCATGTATGTGGGCATATGCTATGCAACTAAATATGCGGAGATGCCCAATGTGTGGCTTGTGTCAGTGAATGCTTCATAAGGAGTCATACCCTGTATTGGTTCAGTAGGAAGCCGATTAAGCAAGTAGTTTGCTGTAGCTATTACTTTTGCCCAATATTGATTCGGAAGATGCTTTTCACTAAGCATTGTTCTAGCACTGTCTGCTAAAGTCCCATTCTTCCTTTTAGCTCTTGAATTCTACTGAGGAGTATCTGCACATGTGAATTGTCTTCAAATGCCGTGATTTTTGCAAAAGTTCATGAATGTTGAAGACATGTATTCACCTCCTCTATCTGATCTCATGACCTTGATCTTTCTACTTGTCTGGTTTTCTACCATGGCTTTGAATTCTTGAAATCTAAAAAAACTTCATATTTCTCTTTCAAAAAGTAGACCCAACAATATCTGTTGTAGTCGTCGATGAAAGTCAAGTAGTAGAGTGAACCATTGATGCCGCGGGTTTGGGCATAACCCCATACATCTGTATGAATCAAATCAAGAATACCTCATGCATGAGAGGTACTTTTGACAAAGTTGGTTCGCTTTTGTTTGCTGAAGCAGCATGCTTCACAAACTTTTCCAAGAAACTGTAGCTTCGGAATCCCAATTGCCATATTCTGATTCCTGAGATATAACAAGTACTTGAAATTGACATGACCATATCTCTTGTGCCATTTTGTAGATAGTGGCATCTGTTGTAGTTGAGTTGACATGGCATGCTTATATGGTACTATAGTTAGCATTCTGTATAAGCATCCTTCCTTGACACCTTTTGCTACTAGCTGACATCTTTTGGATTTATCTCTGATAGTGCATTCATCACCGTCGAAGATGACTTTGTAATTGTGTTCCATCATTTAACCTACTAACAAAAGGTTCTTGCTGAGCTTCAGAACATAGAGCACATCTTTCACTAATCCTTTCGTACCAGTGAAATTGTTCATGGGGATAACATCTGTCCCTTAAACTGGATTCGGTGTATTGTCTGCTGTGTAGATGACATTTTTGTGTCCTTCTAATGGCTTCATTTTTGTGAACCATTCCTGATGATTTGTCATGTGAGATTATGCACCGCTGTCGATATACCAAGGATCCTGTTCCACTTGGTCAACTTGATAGTTGTAATCCTCTTTGGGATTGAAATCAGTGTTTGAGTACACTATATCAGTTTGATACAATTCCTCACTTGCAAGAAACATATTACCATGTTCATTTGCAAAATGACTGTGACTAGAATGTCCACCACGATGATTTTCTTTGCCTCGGGAATTCCCTTGATTACTGCCTTGGTCATACTACTTCTTGTGGCAATCTCTTTCATAGTGTCCAAACTTGTGACAGTAATAGTCACAGTCAACTTGATAGTTGTAATCCTCTTTGGGATTGAAATCAGTGTTTGAGTAGACTATATTAGTTTGATACAATTCCTCACTTGCAAGAAACATATTACCATGTTCATTTGCAAAATGACTGTGACTAGAATGTCCACCACGATGATTTTCTTTGCCTCGGGAATTCCCTGGATTGACTGCCTTGGTCATACTACTTCTTGTGGCAATCTCTTTCATAGTGTCCAAACTTGTGACAGTAATTGTACTGGATGTTTGACACATTGGTGGATGCATTCCCTCATCCATGAAATCTTCCTCGGTTGGAATGATTTCCTCTTTGCTGATTCTAATGTTGCTGAGGATGATGCTGATGTTGATGTTGATGTTGACTTTGATTTTGTTGCTGATGATGACTACTTTTCTGATATGATCTACCTCTTCCTTTGCCTCTTCCTTTTCTTTTGTTTGAAGCTATGAATGCCTAATCATTAGAATGACCTTTACGTGCTTGAATGGCCTGAGTCCTGAGTTCTTCACCAAGTAGGACTGACTGAAGTTCTTCCACTGTTGAAATTTATCGTTGGATGGCAATACTCTAGACTAGATTCTCCTATCCCTCTCCTAGTCCATTCAGAATGACTTCAACCATTTCTACAGGGTTCATAGTTTCTCCTACTGTTGCAAGTTGATTGTTGTAGTCTTTTATGCGGAGTACATAAGCATGACCGGTTTAATTGCTATTGCAAAAACTCTAGTTGATCTGGTTTCTCAGGGTGAGAATCTTGGATGTGTCCTTGGACTCGTAGAGAGCTGCGAACATATCCCATGCTTCTTTCAATGTCTTGACTGTGTTGAGCTGTCCTAGCATGACATCTTGCATATTCTGTTTGATCAGATGATAGGCGTACTTGTCCTTCTTATCCTGTTTTGCCTAGAGCTCGGGCAATGGCAAGATCTACTACTGGTGTGAAAACTATTTGTGTAGCTGTAGATGCCGTTGCAGATCCCGTTGCTAGTGTTGTGATAACAGATGGAGTAGAGCTACTGGTGGCTAGATTATCCAATGGTCTAGGTGTAGACCCATCGACATACTCCAATTCGTCCTGAAGTATAAGAATGGTCTCCATTCGGTATTTCCATGTACCATAATTGAGTTGTCTAACTTAGCAGATGCCTCCAAATTGAGGTTGCTAGTTGACATGATGCAAGAAATGTACTCAAAAGTGTCGTGAAAATCTTTGTATGAATCAACTACAAATACACTAACTATGCCAAGTGAAATCTCTGTACCATCGGTGAAGATAGAACTGCAATATATAAAGTCTGATCTATATTACAAGGCTTGTGGCAATGATGCTGGGAATAGCCAAGAGGCTTTACAAGGCTGTTTTAGGTAATGTAATGATGTGAAACTATATGTGAGCATATGGACTAACTCCGAGTAGGTACTAGTCGAGAATTTCGGGCATGGCTTAGATTGGCAACTTGGGGAAATTCAAAGCGTCCCCTCTATGGCGATCTAGTCTACTTTGATCTAGACCTATACCAACCATCGATTGATGAAACAACAACAAATAATTCCTTTTCTTTTGTTCTTTTTAAGTGCTGGGTCAGATGCATCAATGTAGAGGCAAATGTGCATGAAGGAAGTGGCTCTATCGGAGAGGCTAAAATGTGAGTGTAACTTGTGCTGAAATGTGCACATGATGTGATGAGCACATAGAGCACAAGAAAATGATTGACTTTCCTTTTTGAAGTGCCCTCAAATTCTTCTTGGATCAAGAGATAAGACTTGATCTAGGTGGAGGGGCAAAAGGAGTGCAAATGTGCTCAATGATGATGTGTCACTGTGGGTCACATGCAGTGATGATGTGGCATTGTGCTTAGCAAGAGGTGTGCCAGTGAAGCCCTGTGCTGAGGTGGCAGAAGTGGTCACATGTAGTGACTGTGAAGCACTGTGTGTGCCTACAGAGGTCAGTGCTAATTGGACAACTGAGGTGGCACTATTGAGGTGGCACAAATGATGACGACAATAGATGATGTGGCACTGATGATGTGGTTGATAATGTGGCAGATGATGTGGCCAGATGATGTGGTAGATGATGTGTCACTAATGACATGGCTGATGATGTGTCATTGATGATGTGGTAGATAAGGCTAATGTGGCAGTAGATAGAGTGTGACACGTGGTAGATAATGTGTGATGACATGTGGCAAGTGGATAAGGTGATGTGGCACAAAGAGGGCCTGCTTACATGGTAGACAAAATGACATGTGGCATCGACAAAAATATGATGTGGCTTGATGGAATCTCTGCGATTCCATCGTCTTCTTCATTACTGTCGACAAAGCTCGAAGCTACTTGTGGCATCGTCTGCTGCTGCTCATGTCGTGTAGTCACCCGTGTAGGCTTGTGTCAAAGCCTTAGAGCCTTAGAGGCTTCATTTGCACATGGGACTAGTGTAGTTGCAGATATTGATATCTGGCATAAACGCATTGATCATGTTAATGTACAGTGACTTAAATTAATGCAAGCCCAAAATATTATTACACGATTGCCTAAGTTTAAGGTTGCAGAAATGTGAAGCCTGTCAATTTGGAAAACAAGCAAGGAAACCATTTCCTAGACATGTTCAAGAGAGTAAGAGGCCATTGGAATTAATCCACTCTAATATGTGGACTACTAAAGCTACATCTATTGGAGGCTATCATTATTTTTTCACTTTTATTGATGACTATAGCAAAAAAATGTGTGGACTTTATGAAAAAGAAAAGTGAAGTGTTTGGGCATCTCAAAGCTTCTAAAGCTATGGTTGAGAAAGAAATAGGCTTGCAAATAAAATGCCTAAGGTCAGATGGAGGGGGAGAGTACCTCTCAAATGATTTTTCAAGGTTCCTGCAAGAGCATGGCATAAAGCAGCAATATTCATGCAGTCATATCCCATAGCAAAATGGACTTACAGAAAGAAAAAACAAGCATATTGGAGAGGTATCTCGTGCCATGCTCAACGAAAAAGATCTACCAGGCTATTATTGGGCTGAAGCACTTGCTACAGTAGTCTACATAATGAACAGGACTCCCACTGTAGCAATACATGGCATGACACCAGAGGAGAGGTATACTGGTAGGAAACCAGATATTTCTCATTTGAAAGTTTTTGGTTGCATTGCCTATGTTCATGTGGCAGATGAGTTAAGATCCAAGTTTGGATCCAAAAGCTGAGAAGTGCATCTTTATTGGTTATTCTCTATAGCAGAAAGGGTATAGATGCTATAACCCTTCTACTCGTAAGTTTATAGTAAGCAGAGATGTTTTTTATGAGATGAGCAGCTGGTATAAATCAGTAAATGTGATTGATGATGTAGATGCACAAAATGGTAATGCTACACAGAATTCACAGCAGCAATCACAAAATATTAGTGGACCTATAGTGTCCTCTAGTAGTGGTTCACATACTTTGCCATGGATAGGCAGATTGAGATCAAGAGAATCTCCTCAAAGCAATACAAATTGTGGTATGCAAGTATCACGAAAAGAAAAAGAGAAAGTAGATCAGCCCATGGTTGATGTGAATGCAGGTCACTCTTATGTGGATGGTGAATCCAGTGGCTCAAAACAGAGCCTTGATGATGAGTTGGGTATTGCTTCTGTTGTTACACCTGGAGTAAGGAAGACAAGGGATGTTTTGAGAGAACCTGGTAGTGAGCCTATTTTGCACAGGTCTACCAGAGTTAAGTATCCTGTGGATAGGCTGAAATATGATGGATTTATAGCCATTCACTATGCCTATATGGTCAAAGTGATACACGAACCATAACCCACTTTTTTTGAGCAAGCCATGGGAAAAGAAAAATGGGAGAAAGCCATGGATGAAGAAATGGATGCCTTGGAAGCAAATGCTACATGAGACTTGGTGCCTTTGCCTAGAGACAAGAATGCAATTAGCTGCAAGTGGGTTTATAAGGTGAAGCACAATGCAGATACTTCTGTGAGCAGATACAAGGCAAGATTAGTTGTCAAGGGGTATGCACAGACATATGGCATTGATTATGAAGAAACATTCAGTCTGGTTGCAAGGATGGCAACTATAAGAGCAGTAATTGCTATGGCTGCATCAAAGGGATAGTCTTTACATCAGATGGATGTAAAGAATGCCTTCTTGCATGGTGATTTGTAAGAAGAGGTCTATATGGAGCAACCACCAAGTTATGTGCATGATGTTCATCCTGAGTTTGTTTGCATGTTGAAGAAAGCCTTGTACGGCTTGAAGCAAGCAACCAGAGCATGGTCTGACAAGATAGAATAGTATCTTGTCACTATTGGCTTTCAGATTTCCAAGGCAGATTTCTCACTTTATGTGAGAAAAAGAGACAGATATTATGCTACTTGTCATTTATGTTGATGATTTGATCATCACAGGTGATAGTGATGAAGATATCCTTCATGTGAAAATGCTATTGAAGTAGAAATTTGAGATGAAGGATTTGGGAGAGCTACATTATTTCTTGGACATTGGGATATGGATATTGCAGAGGCAGTATGGATTGGATATGCTGTCCAAATATGGGATGACAGGTTGTAAGCCTATTTCAGTTCCTTTGGAGCAAAATGTGAAGTTGAGTGCAGATGCAGGTGAGCTTCTGGAAGACCCTACTATGTACAGACGCATAGTAGGAAGTTTGATTTATATGACAATTACCAGGCCAGATTTGAGCTATGTTGTTGGGTTGGTAAGTTAGTTTATGCAGGCTCCAAGGAAACCACATTTGGATGCGACTAGATGCATACTGAGGTATGTGAAGTCCACATTGTAGTATGGACTATTTTATGAGACTAGGGTTCAGATACACTTGCATGAATACACTGATGCTAATTGGGCTGGTAGTATTTCTAATATACGATCTACCAGTGGATATGTGTTTTCTTTTGGGAGTATTACAGTCACTTGGAGCAGCAAGAAATAGCCTACAGTTGCCTTGTCAAGCATAGAGGTTGAATACAAGGGTGCAGCAAAAACTGTATGTGAGGCAACTTAGTTGCATAAGCTACTTTATGATATGCATTAGTCTATAGATGGGCCAGTTGTCATTTATTGTGACAACATGAGTAGTATACACTTGGCAAATAACCCAATCTATCATGCTAGAACAAAGCATATTGAGGTGCATTATCACTATGTGCGGGAGAAGGTTCTAGTAGGTCTTATTGATCTAGTTTATGTCAGCACAGAGGATCAGGTAGCTGACATATTCATGAAGGCATTGGGTAGAGAGAAGCTGTGCAAGTTCAGAGACCTACTTGGTGTGCAGGAATTGCGATTGAGCTCGAGTAGGAGTGTTGAGATATCGAGCTCCACTCGTGATATGTTGGGGTGACCGTTGTGCATTTATGTCACCAACTTGTTAGTTGTAGATGCGGTTGGTACACCGCCCATGAATAATTGTTGGATGACAGATATCTTTACGTACTCTAGTTAGTGGCTCAGTGAGTATGCCACCTAGGTTAGCTGAGTTTGGATTGAGACCCACATATAGGGTTCACCTATTCCTTTTGTACTAAGAGAGAGTTCTTTTAGCTTTCACAACTAAGAAGAGGAAAACTGTTTTTAGCCTCCACCTTTGTGTGTATTCCCCCATTGTGTATGTGAGAAAGCTACAAGTGAGACTCCTTACTTCTCTCCCACTCTCTTCACAAAAAAGGTACATACAATGGGAGCACAAAGATGCATATTTTTTGATACTCAGGTACGTATGAGATGTCGTGGAAAACAAGAATGATGCAAACGGTTTTCTATGGTTATAATACTTTTCACATGACTTTTAGTAAATAAGATTGAGGTATGTGCAAAGTTTCTTGCCCTTCTGACAAAGGCACATCTGATAGGAACAAGCAGATGCATATTTTTTTATACTCATGTTGTATGAGACGTGGTGGAAAACAAGAAAACATGCTTGCCCAAAAATGTAGATGGTTTTCAATGGTATGATACTTTGCACAAGACTAAAAGTGAATAATATTAAGCCTTGTGAAAATTATTGTATCCATCCGACATAGGCACATGCAATATGCTGATGCATATTTTTTATTGCTCATGTATGGGCTGCAACAGAAAACAAGAAAATATTCATGTCCAACCATGCAAATGGTATCGGATGGTCATGATACTTTGTACTAGCCTCAAAGTTAATAAGAACAAATAATGTGAAACGTATCATAGCCATCAAGCAAAGGCACATATGATGGGGCACAACCAGATGTATATTTTTTGATACTCATGTATGATACACGATGGAAAACAAGAAAATATGCAAACGGTATTTGATGGACATGATAATTTGAATGGGACTTAAAGTATATAATATTAAGGGATGTTCAAACTATAATACCCATCTAACAAAGGAACATGCCATAGGAACAAGTATATGCATATTTTTTGATACTAATGTATGAGATGTGGTGGAAAACAAGAAAATATGCACGCCCAATGATGTGAACAATATTAGATAGGGATGGTACTTTTCACAAGCCTTAAACTATAATATTAAGGGATGTGCAAAGTATCATATCCATATGACAAAGGCACATCTGATAGGAGCGTGCCAATGAAGGGGCTAGAAAATAATCACTTGTTGTCAACACTTAGGTGTATATTTATGCGAAACAGAATCATGGGTAAGTACCAGTTTGGGACCTAATCTCATGCAATGCACTGATTGTAGGATATGCCAAGAAAGGGCTAGGTAAGGAAATGCTGAATTGTCTCAAACAGATGCAACTAGAGGGTCTCTCTTCAAATGCTACCAAACTTTTTTGCACCTTAAATGCTTGTGACAGCATAGGAGCCATGAAAAAAGGAAGGGAAATGCAAGCCAAGATAGCCAGATAGGGGCTAGAAGTGGATCTTTTTTTTTCAATTCCTTGGTGGATATGTATGCCAAATGTAGGTTTGCATGAGGTGTTTCCAATTCCAATTGAGGTCTCATGGACTGCCCTCATCACAGGATATGCCTAGCATGGAGAATATAAAGTTTTCTTCCATATGCTTGAGAGAATAAGAGGTGAAAGGATAAAGCCAAATGAGGTCACATTATCTACACTTCATACTATATGAAGCAAATAGGTCTAGTGGATAAGGGCAAATATTACTTTTAGGCCTAGACTATGGGATCAATCCACCTATTGAGTGCCACATTGTCATGATGGATGTCCTTGGGACGTGAGTCACATTATCTACTATTCTTATTGTATGTACTCATATGGATCTAGTGGATAAGAACCAATATTACTTTTAGACATAGACTATGGGATCACTCCAACTATCAAGCTCCACATTTTCATGATGGATCTCCTCGGGCTGTGCATTCTAATTAGACAAGGGGATAGATATGGTAAAGAATATGCCTTTCTATCCTAATCTTGTGATGATATACAGTGTTGGGTGCCTATCAAAATTGGGGTAATGTGGAACTTGGAAGACTAAACTTTGAGCATGTAGTGCAAATTGGATGGTAAAGATGCAATGCAAATTTAAACATAAACATCTCTTCTCATCTAATTGCTTCTAGGAAAAGAGTGTTTTGTTTTTGTTGTCGTCATTTTGAATTTGTAAGGATCATTATTCATTAGGGGAGAAATGGGCTCTCAAAAGGGTCTCATAAGGAATGGATGAAGAAATGGATTACTCCTAATGAAAGGGCCATGGTAGGGCCTAGAAAGTCCTAACCCCCCTTCACCTAGGTGGGGTAATCCCACAAGTGACCCCACCTCTTAAACAACTCTTACTTGTGGGGCAATCCCATGAGTGACCCCACCTCTTACACCTCTTACATCTCTTACACAACTCTTACTCCTAGGTGGGAGCCAACAAAATCAAAATTTGAATTCCCTCCCTCCCTGCCTCCCCATCCCCCATCCCTCCCTCCCCCTCCTCACTCCCTCCTCCCCCTTTCGTCCTCCTCCTCCTCCTCTTCCTCCTCCCTCCCCCCTCCCTTCTCCTCCATGCTTGCTCCTTCTCCCCCTCCATACTTGCTGTGGACCTCCCCCCTTCCATCCTCCATGCCTGGCACTGGTCCTCCCCCTCCATCCTTCCTCTTCATCTATTGGCCCTCCCTCCTCCTTGCCCTCCCCCTTCCTCTATGCTACTCCTTCCTCTGTGCTTGCTTCTCCACAGTTGCTCCTTCTCTATGCCTCCTCTACACTCCTTTACTCATAGCACCATTCAAAGGATGTCTCCGACAAGTACCAAGTTTGTTTAAAGTTGGAGGCTGAATATGCAAGCACACATAATCTAGGATTGAGAGAAGCTTCCCAGATCCATAGTATTTGTTTGCAAGGAAAGAAGCATCTTGACCTTTGGGTAGAATGATCCTTGTATCTTGCCAATCAAAAGAGCCCTCCTTTTCATACAATGAATGAGCTGGTTTGGTTTTTGGAAATGGACATGTGGGGTTGCTTTATTATTTCAATTGGTTGAACAATGCTCAAACAATGGCTATGGTAGCAAGCGAGGTGCATAGAGACCAAGCAGAGAAGCTAGCACATTTAGGAAATAGCAACATTGTTGCAATGCATAACTCTATGCAGAGCTTCAAAGGCAGAACAAGTATCTTCATGATAAAGACAAAGCATTGGACTTGGAGCAACATAAATTACAAGAATCACTCTATAAGCTAGTTGAAACCAAAAAAGGCTTGGAAACATCTACATACAACCAAGTTCAATGGTCCATAGAGAAGGAATGGGAGAAGGTAGAAGAACGCGTGCAAAAGATGAAAGAAACAGCCTTGGGATTTAAGGATAGAAAAAGGAGGTACTTACATAACATGGATGCATTGGCACCCATTGGTGGTGCTAGAAAGAGTAGAATCTGGGCTACAAGGTTGGTTATCCAATGATCCAATGAAATTACACTCTTTTGTGCTACAATATTTGTGACTAAGTTTTTCTTGTGTTCTTTAGGAACTTCATAGAAGATGTTATTGGAAGAACGGATGGGGATGTGTTGATTGTTGTTCATAAGCTCTTACTAGTTTATTTAAGTCAGGCAATGTCATTGGGATACTAAGGAACCCGTCACAAATGCCTACATATGCATTTGGATTTCAAGGACATTGTAGATGCAAAGGAGAAGCTTGGATCTTGTGATATTGCTGGTGTAAGTCATGAATCTTACACATCTATTTTTAAAAATTTCAAGTCTACTATTCTAGGAGAGTATAAGAAGTCTATGTTGCCACCACCACCCACACCTTGGTCTATGAGGCATGCACTCTGAGACACAATCCATGTGCAAGATAAATGCTTGGAGGGTACCATTTCATAAGGGGCACAATGACTTGGAAGAGTTAAAAGAAATCTGGTTCGCAAACCTTTGATATGAATGATTTCCACAATGTCTACTTAGAAGTTGACAAACTACAACAAGTAATGGTCAAATTCTATGGCATGAGAGAAGATGGTAAAAGTGGAAATCCATTACAGCATTGCACTTTACTTACTTCAATTCCTATATCATGTTTATCCTAACTATTTCTCTCTTTTGTTGTACATAATGCAATTGCAAGCTCATATTTATCATCAAAATGGATGAAGCTCAGTTGGTGAAAAAACAAAAGTTATAGAGACTGAGCATCTGCATTATGAACAAAGCCTTAGCCTTTGTTCAAGGGGATGATGTAGAGCAAGATTTATCAATTCAATCAGATAAAAAATAAGTGGTGGCTTGTAGCATTTGAGACTTTGAAAGAGTTCCACGAGATATTGAAGTGGGTTATAGACAGAACAGGAATCCCATCAACTATCCGAGGACAAGAGGAAGGGCAAACATTGATAGTAGATGGCCATGGAGCCTTTCGAGTTGAATGGCATCTTGGTAGTGATTTGAAAACCCTCAAGTTCTTGCATGGTTGTGATCCAAGGGCAAATGCAATGTTCACGTGCCTTTATTGCTTGTGTTCTCAATGTAAGCAAAAGGCTAGATTATAGTAAGAGAATGGCATTCTCTCTTTAAGCCAAACACAAGTTCCCAATTTTTTCAAGAAGAATCAAAATTGGGATCCCATCTTGTCCATGTTGAGATATCGAGCTCCACTCGTGGTATGCCAGGGTGGCCGTTGTGCATTTATGTCACCGACTTGTTAGCTATAGATGCGGTTGGTACACTACCCATGAATAATAGCTAGATGATAGCTATCTTTATGTACTCTAGTTAGTGGCTCAGTTAGTATGCCACCTTAGATAGCTGAGTTTGGTTTGAGACCCACATATAGGGCTCACCTATTCTTTTGTACTTAGAGAGTTCTTTTGGCTTTCACAACTAAGAAGAGGAAAACTATTTTCAGCCTCCAACTTTGTGTATATTCCCCTATTGTGTATGTGAGAAAGCTACAAGTGAGACTCATTTCTTCTCTCCCACTCTCTTCACATGGTATTAGAATTCAGTTCGTGCCTTGTTTTTGCTGTGTGACCACTGTTCTACAGGTCGGTAAAAAGTTATCGCAGAAATTACATCATATGCCTGTGGCAGAGATATTGGGAGTGATAGAATCATTCTTATTGCCTGTTGATGCATAATCATCACTAGAAAGTGACTGTGTGGTCAAATACCACTTTCATAAGTTTTGCAGATTTGCCCTTGTGAGGCAAAAGTTGTGTTTTTTGCAGTGACAAAATATTTACAGTGTTCTGTAATGGCATCTGATGCTCTTTCACAGATTGTCACTGAAAAGCTTGACAAGAACAACTTCCAAGCATGGAAGTTTAGAATGACGAATATCCTTAAGGAAAAAGGCTATTGGGAGTTCATTACTGGAGCTGAACAAGAACCAGTTATTCCTAATGTTCCCAATCAATAGGAGTTGTAGGCATTTAAAGGCTGGCATGAGAGAGCGAGAAAAGTTATGTACTAGCTATCTATCAGTATTTTAGATTCTATGATTGTGCATATTCAGGATGCAAGCATGCCAAAGGAGGCGTGGGATATTTTGACAAAAATGTATAGCACAAATATGCAAGCCAGGAAAATGCAGCTCAAGAAGGAGTTGCATAATGTGTAGAGAGAAAATATGAGCATCAATGAGTACCACATGAAGGTGCAGAAGATTACAAATGCACTTGCTTCTATTTGGTCGCTAGTGGAAGATGATGATTTAGTTTCTATGACCTTGAATAGTCTAGGAAAGGATTATGCTTAATTCCGGACATCCATTACCGTCCATGAGAATTTTCTTGATTTTGGGGAGTTGATTGCTCTTCTAATTTCTGAAGAGTAGAGAAATGGTGGTGCATCTTCTTCAGGAGGAACTTCAAAAGAAACTGTCTTCTACTCAAATGCTGGAAGAGGTAGAGGCAGAGGTAGAGCAGGCTAATCTAGAGGCATGGCAAAATCAGAATATGTAGCAAATTCAAGAAAACCAGTCCTATGGAGGAGGATGTGATAACCTTAAAGGCAGGGGGAGCCAAAGAGGTCGTGGTGGATGGCAGAAAGGCCAAAATGCAAACAACAATGTTGAATGCTACTACTATGGTAAAATGGGTCATATGGTTAAAGACTACTATAAAAAGTAGAATGACATCATGATTGGAAAATTGCAGCAAGGCAATTATGCATCCTCTATTAGACATGGTGATGACAGAAATGAGCATCTGTTTATGGTATAGCACATGACCAACTTTGTGACAAGTGTAGAAGAAAGCAATGATGTGTGGTATGTTGACTCAGGTGCATCAGACCACATGATAGGTCATGCAGAATGGATGCAAGATCCAAGGAAAATGGAAAGACCAAGATTTGTGGAGACTGGTGATGATACTGCACATTGTATAGTGCAAATTGGTAAAATTCCTTTGTCTATGCAGGATGGAAAAAAGAAATACTTGTCTGATGTATTTCACGTCCCAAATATCACAAAGAACCTAGTTTCTATTAGTCAAATGGTTGAGCAGGGATTGCAGGTGAGATTTCATCCTCATGGATGCTTTGTTGAGGATATGAAAAATAAAGGTCGCTTGATAGCAAAAGGGAAGAAGAAGAGTAGGATGTTTACGTTGGATGTAGACATGCCTGAATTGAGCATAGCAATGTTTGCATATGGGACCAGTGTAGTTGTAGATATTGATATCTGGCATAAACGCATTGGTCATGTTAATGTACAGTGACTTAAATTAACGTAGGCCCAAAATATTATTGCAGGATTGCCCAAGTTCAAGATTGTAGAAATGCATAAGGTATGTGAAGCCTGTCAATTTAGAAAACAGGCAAGGAAACCATTTCCTAGACATGTTCAAGAGAGTTAGAGGCCATTGGAATTAATCCACTCTGATGTGTGGACTACTAAAGCTGCATCTATTGCAAGTTGTCATTATTTTATCACTTTTATTTATGACTACAGCAGAAAAGTTTGGGTGTATTTTATGAAAAATAAAAGTAAAGTGTTTGGGCATTTCAAAGCTTTTAAAGCTATGGTTGAAAAAGAAACAAGCCTGCAAATAAAATGCCTAAGGTCAGATGGAGGGGAAGAGTATGTCTCAAATGAATTTGCAAGTTTCCTACAGGAGCATGGCATAAAGCAACAATATTCATGTAGTCATACCCCATAGCAAAATGGACTTGCAAAAAGGAAAAACAGGTATATTGGAGAGGTATCTCGTGCCATGCTCAACGAAAAAGACCTACCAGATTATTATTGGGCTGAAGCAATTGCTACAGCAGTCTACATAATGAACAAGATTCCCACTGCAGCAATACATGGCATGACGCCAGACGAGAGGTATACTGGTAGGAAACCAGATATTTCTCATTTGAAAGTTTTTGGTTGCATTGCCTATGTTCATGTGGCAGATGAGTTGAGATCCAAGTTGGAACCAAAGGCTGAGAAGTGCATCTTTATTGGTTATTCTCTGCAGTAGAAAGGGTATAGATGCTATAACCCCTCTACTCGTAAGTTTATAATGCGTAGAGATGTTGTTTTTTATGAGATGAGCAGCTGCTATAAACCAATAAATGTGATTGATGATGTAGATGCACAAAATGGTAATGGTGCACAGAATTCACAGTAGCAATCACAAAATATTAGTGGACCTGTAGTGTCCTCTAGCAGTGGTTCACATACTTTGCCATGGACAAGCAGATTGAGATCAAGAGGATCTCCTCAAAACAATGCAAATAGTGGTATGCAAGTATCACAAAAAGGAAAAGAGAAAGTAGATCAGCCCATGGTTGATGTGAATGCAGGTCACTCTTATGTGGATGGTAAATCCAGTGGCTTGGAACATAGCCTTGATGATGAGTTGGGTATTCCTTCTGTTGTTACACCTGGAGTAAAGAAGACGAGGGATGTTTTGAGAGCACCTGGTAGTGAGCCTATTTTGCACAGGTCTACCAAAGCTAGGTATCCTATGGATAGGCTGAAATATGATGGATTTACAGCCATTCACTATGCCTATATGGTCAAAGTGATACATGAACCGGAACCCACTTCTTTTGAGCAAGCCATGGGAAAAGAAAAATGGGAGAAAGCCATGGATGAAGAAATGGATGCCTTGGAAGCAAATGCTATATGGGAATTGGTGCCTTTGCCTAAAGACAAAAATGCAATTAGCTGCAAGTGGGTTTATAAGGTGAAGCACAATGCAGATGGTTCTATGAACAGATACAAGGCAAGATTAGTTGTCAAGGGGTATGCACAGACATATGGCATTGATTATAAAGAAACATTCAGTCCGGTTGCAAGGATGGCAACCGTAAGAGCAGTCATTGCTATGGCTACATCAAAGGGATGGTCTTTACTTCAGATGGATGTAAAGAATGCTTTCTTGCATGGTGATTTGCAAGAAGAGGTCTATATGGAGCAGCCACCAGGTTATGTTCATGCTATTGATCCTGAGTTTATTTGCAGGTTGAAGAAAGCCTTGTATGGCTTGAAGCAAGCACCGAGAGCATGGTCTGAGAAGATAGGATAGTATCTTGTCACTATTGGCTTTCAAATTTTCAAGGCAGATTTCTCACTTTATGTGAGAAAAATAGAGAAAGGCATTATGCTGCTTGTCATTTATGTTGATGATTTGATCATCACAGGTGATAGTGATGAAGATATCCTTCATATGAAAATGCTATTGAAGTAGAAGTTTGAGATGAAGGATTTGGGAGAGCTACATTACTTCTTGGGCATTGAGGTGATTAGATCCACAAGTGTGATATGGCTCTTGCAGTGGCAATATGGATTGGACATGCTATCCAAATATGGGATGATAGGCTGTAAGCCTATTTCAGTTCCTTTAGAGTAGAATGTGAAGTTGAGCGCAGATGCAGGTGAGCTTCTAGAAGACCCTACTATGTACAGATGCATAGTTGGAAGTTTGATTTATATGACTATTACCAGGCCAGAGCTATGGTGTTGGGTTGGTAAGTCAGTTTATGCAGGCTCCAAGGAAACCTCATTTGGACATGGTTAGATGCATACTGAGGTATGTGAAGTCCACATTGCAGTATGGGCTATTTTATGAGATTGGAGTTCAGATACAGTTGCATGGATACACTGATGTTGATTGGACTGGCAGTCTTTCTGATAGACGATCTACCAATGGATATGTGTTCTCTTTTGGGAGTGCTATAGTCACTTGGAGCAGTAAGAAACAGCCTACAGTTTCCTTGTCGAGCACAGAGGCTGAGTATGGGGGTGCAGCAGTGGCTGCATGTGAGGTAGCTTGGTTGCATAAGCTACTTTATGATATGCATCAGTCTATAGATAAGCCAGTTGTCATTTATTATGACAACATGAGTAGTATACACCTGGCAAATAACCCAGTATATCATGCTAGAACAAAGCACATTGAGGTGCATTACCACTATGTGCAGGAGAAGGTTCTTGTAGGTTTTATTGATCTAGTTTATGTCAGCACAAAGGATTAGGTAGCTGACATATTCATGAAGTCATTAGGTGCAGAGAAGCTGCGCAAGTTCAGAGACCTGCTTGGTGTGTAGGAATTGGGATTGAGCTCGAGGGGGAGTGTTGAGATATCGAGCTCCACTCCTGATATGCCAGGGTGACCATTGTGCATTTATGTCACCGACTTGTTAGCTATAGATGCGGTTGGTACACCACCCATGAATAATAGCTAGATGACAGCTATCTTTATGTACTCTAGTTAGTGGCTCAGTTAGTATGCCACCTTAGTTAGCTGAGTTTGGTTTGAGATCCACATATAGGGTTCACCTATTCTTTTGTACTTAGAGAGCTCTTTTGGCTTTCACAACTAAGAAGAGGAAAACTATTTTCAGCCTCCACCTTTGTGTATATTCCCCCATTGTGTATGTGAGAAAGCCGCAAGTGAGACTCCTTCCTTCTCTCCCACTCTCTTCATAGTCCAGCCCATAAAGAGATAGTACACATGTACTTTACACATAAAACTGCACATACTTAATAAGTTATTATATTTTGAATCTTGTTTATGCTTGGAATCTAATTCTGCAAGAAGAATCTGCACGATGCATTGGAAGAGCTAAGAATTTTATACTAGAGATGGGATTCCATGGAGGACATGTCAAACTTAAGGAGGACAAGAAAATGTCTAGGGCAGCACAGAGTCTTCTTGCCAAAGTGTCCATGGGTGGAGCAAAGGCAAGGAGATTCCTATCTTTTCACAATCTTGACAAAGACAAACATACATTGTCTCAAAGTACCTTGGGTTGGGCATATTGGAAAGCATTGTGTGAATGCATAACCAATAAGGCTTCACATCCTCAAGTATCAAATTTGAGAGCTAAAGTATGTACAAAGGTCAACATATTGATAAAAATGCTTCGCTAGGGACAAATTGATGAGATGTATTATGAAAGGTTCAGGATGGCTGTGAAAGAGTTTATGTAACTAATGGTGAAATCATGGGGGGAGTCACACATTATGCATTACATGGTAATCTTTTCACCATCATAATATTTAGCACTTGCTTTATTAAAATTGTTTGTTGTTGTTGCTGAAAGGATGTTTATCATGTTTGTAGCATATTCTCTAAGCACATGGACCATGCTTTGTATAGAATTGGGGCCCTTTTTCCTTTTGGAATACACAAGGAATGGAGAAGTTGCACTATAGAGCCGCAAGGAGCCTACTTCAAGAACTCAAGGCATGGTGGTGGTGTCACTCATAGCAGTGCATTGCATGAGATGTTCAACTGGATTTTTAAATGTTTACTAGGTGGGACTTTGAAATTTGAAAAGGAAAAGGCATCAAAACTTGTAAAAGTAGTTCAAATTGTATCAAAGAACAGAACTTCATAGTGCTTGAAAAGCATCCATAGGGAGTAGAAGAGTCGCATGTTGGTTGCAAGGTAGAGTGAGACAAGGGAGCAGATGGGTCCAACTAGAAAAAGAAGCTATGGTGTAATTGTATACAACTATGAAACGAATATCTTGCACATTTTGACCACAATTTGTGTACTCTCTTGGAGTCCAAGGTCTATGTGAGATGTGATGGGGTAGCATTTGGAATGGGGTGGGGAGGTCATGTGGGTGGTAGGGAGGTTGAGGAAGGTAGGGACAGGGTGAGGGAGGGAGAGAGAAAAGGGGGGGGGGGAACGGGCGTGGATGGGGGGGTTAGAAAGGATGGGGGCAAGGGGCAGGTTGGAACCATAAATTTAATTGAAAGGGGTATAAAAAAGGTGATGTCCTATATAAAACGTTTTTAAAAACTCTAACCCTCATTATTTGATGGCACGAGTCAAGAACACTATGATACCCACATGATGATGCCTCCACCCTTCTTCTTCGAGCTCCATGGCCTCCATGGCATCTACGCACATGAACGTCTATGGGTCCGGTGGCACCTAGACCATCAGTGCTCTTGTGAGCCCACCCCTACCTCTTGTCAGTCCTCCCCCAACTCTCATGTCCCTCCCGCATCTCCTAAGAGTACAAGCCCTCCCTTAAGTCCTGTGAGCCCTCCCCCAAGTCCTATGAGCCCTCCCCAGACTCCCATGAGCCCTCCACAAAGTTGTGTGAGCCTTTCCCTCTCTGAGAGCCCTCTCCCAAGTCCCAAGATCATGAGCCCTCCAAGAAGTCCTATGAGCCCTTCCCAAAATCCCATGAGCCAACCCCCAACTCCTAGGAAGGCAATTCCTATGAGGAGGAGCAACATGGGACGTCCTCCCCTCATCCACAATAGAGCTACTCATAGATCTCCTTGCCATGACCAAGAGTAGCACACTTCCCCTCCCCATGAGGGATAGACCATCCCTCCTAGTGAGAGGACCCGCGCATCTCCCAAAATGAGCAGACTACTTTTGAAAACCTCCTCGATATCAAGAAGCTTTTGAAGAGGATTCTCGAAAATCAGACTGCCCAAATGAGTACAATCATCCTTGTCCCTATTATTTAGCCCATCATGGACATAGTTGCTATGCCCATGCCACCACCTAAGAAGCCTAGGGTGCAGGACAAAGCAGATGTGTCAGTATTCCTTGCAAGTCACCCACAGTGACTCCTAGTTTCTTGCTCCCATTCCCACTTTGATGCTCTTGGTTTTACCACACTTTCCCACTATCACTCCCATTCGGCATGACTTTTGGCTGGCTATAACTCTGTGACTTTCTCACTTTAATCCCTAATTTCATCTTTCACTCTCCCACTTTCACTTCCCTCTCCAACTTTCTCAATCCTATTCCTAAAACCAAACTAACAAAGTACGTGTTCTAGGAAGATGTGCATTCAATGAGAAAACCTAAGATACTTTATTATATTTGACAAGGGTGCCAAATTTGGTGTTTTTTCCCTCACCACTACATTTGGAGTGGGACAAAGCCCTCGAAACAGCTTCCAAAATGCTGAAAACGAACAACTAGAGGCCCACAAAAGGCAAAAAAGGCTCGAAAAAAAAATTGTGCAATAGAGTGGGATTTGACAGGTTGGGGACCACCTCAACCTATCAAATCACATTATGTTGTACACCTTGACTATTTTGTGGTGTGAACTTTGTAGTTCACTCCTTGAACTCCCCCACTCCCCTTTGTGTGCCCTCCCACTCCCACCTCCACCTCCCCCCCCACCCCCACTCCCACTCCCACTCCAATCCATTCCTTTTGTCCAACTAGAGATGCTTGGTCCTATCAATTGACCCTTTCTTTACCTCTTTGGTTGGCACTTCCCCACTCTTCCTCCCACACCCATTTCCACTTCCATCTACTCCCACCCGAAATTTTATTACCCTCCATTTTGACTTCTTACTCACCTCTTCTTATCCTCCACCCCCATCCCTATTCCCACTTCCACTTCCATCCATTCCCACTCCCACCTTTACATCACTGGGCCATCAATCTAGCTTTGTCTTGTCCTTATTCTCCTCCTCTAATGGATGTATGATGTGATCAATATACTAGGGTATAATTTTTCTTAGGGGCTTCATCCTAGGCATTTCACTCAAAATTGTTTTTGAGCAATATTATATTTTAAGAGAAATCATGAGCATGGCATGTGTATAGTCATACTATTTTTAGAGAGATATGTAGTTGACTTGAAAAATGAAAGAGAGTAGTGTCACATATGATGTTTTTAATTATTTCCCTTCTCAATTATTCATGTGCAACTGGCCCCTTGCCTACTTCAGTTAATGCAAGCTCATTCCTAAGAATCCTAATCGGCTTCTCCCTTTGGATTGGCGCCCACTTACCATGCTTAATCGGGCATACAAGACCATGGTAGAAGCACTATTTTTTAGGGTCAAATTTCTTCTCTCTCATTTTCTGCATTGATTTCAGTTTGGTTTTCTTCCCGACAGATGCAATATTCATTGAGCTATTCTTAATGTTTTACTTTCAATAGATTATGTTGTCACGCAATCAAATCCTTTGTAATGCTCAATTTAGATATCAAAAAAGCTTATGATAGGATTAGTTGGAATTTTATGATTAGGATCATGAAAAGGCTTGGATTTAGGGATGGATTTTGCAAGATGACCAAGGTTCTTTTCTCTAATGCTTCGGCTATCGTGTCTATAAATGCTTATCATTATTACTCTTTTCCTCTTTGCCGCTCTGTGAGGCAGGGATGCCCCCTTGTTGCCTTACTTTTGGCCATTGTCATGGAATCTCTGCTGTGATAGCTACATTTTTAGTTATCTACTAATTTGTTATGCGGCTTGACTCTCTATTACATCAGCCATAATCATGAAAGTCTGAGGATCGAGAGGGCTCGACAATGCTTGGTTGATGGGAGCCTAGAGGGTCAGGGACTAGGAACTATCCAAGGCTTAGGCAAGAATGGGGAGTGCAATGTTAAGGCCTAAAGGGTAGAAAGGTACTAAGGTCCTTTATGGACATGTGACACTCAAGTGGGCTCCAAGTGGTAAGCATTGGGCAAGGAGGGAGGTTCTAGAGAAAGAGATCAAAAAGAAAGAAGAAAAATGAGAGAGCTCGAGGGGACCTACACAGCAGCTAGGAGTCCTCTTTTGTTTCATGACATTGGTATCAAAGCTTGAGGCTCACCATCTCCTTAGGTGGTAATGGATCTAGAGATAAGTGCTATGGAAGAGCATTGAAGTTTTATGCTACCGATGGATTCCTTCAATTCCATTGCAAGTACTTACGTCGAGTGCCCGGATGCCGGGACAGACTTAGTGACACAAACAAAGATTTGGGGATGGAAATCTAAAGTCTTCACTGGGAATTGTGTAATTGTGGAGCCCCATCACGTAGCCTTCAAGCTAGTAAACAACTTGTGAGCATCGAGGAGGGATTCATATTTTTCACATCAATGAGGCTGGTCGAGCTCATCTATCCTCATACAAAATTGCTAGTTGAAAGGCCTAGATCTAGAAGAGTCGTCACTTTGGCATTGTGGGATATCTGATAGAAAATAAGTCTCAGCCTAGCAATTATCATAAATGATAGTCGATTGTAGATAGGACCTTTGCTACTTGCCCCCAAGCATGTGATCAAATCTTGTACTAGAATACCAAGCATTGAATTCCCTTTTGCTCGTTGCAATGCTATGCTGAGAGAAGCAAGGCCATATCTTTTGGTTTCTATTAAAAAAGACTCGGATAGAATCAAGTAAGCATAGAGAGAACAAGAAAATTTCATCATCATGAACCTTCTATCTTCTATCCTTGGTGCCTTCGTTCCAAACAATGATAGAGAAGGCACTACAGTAGACAAAGAAATTGCCACATCATCAAAGGTCACTAGCCTTTGGAAAATCCACCTCATCACTCCCTTTTTAACCATCCTCACTCTCTAAGGTTCTCTTTTTCACTCCCAAGGACTTAAAACACCCCTCATTTCTTTTCTAAAGGACCCTAACTCTTCTAACCTACTTAGCCTCGCCAAATTCAAAAAAGCATATCAAGGAGTTTGAGATAGAAGAAAGCAAAAATAGTGGGGTCAAAACTAAAGATCCTGAATCAAAGAAAGCAAGAAGATAAATCCAAGCCCATTGAGAAAATTCCAGGAAAGTGGCAATCATATTTTTCTTTAGAAAAAGCTATCTGCTTTATAAAAATCTATAAAACTCGCATTTGAAAATGTTAACTCCAGAAAGGGATGAAATGGTTAGGGAGAGTGAGGGAAGGGCTAGAAAAGGAAAAGCTATAGCTGGAGAAAAAATACATGAGGAAGCACAAAATGAAACGCACGAGGATAACGTGGAAATGGAAGACATAGATTATGGTGATTATGGAATTTTAGTGCAGAATTCACTAAACTTGAAACTCAAACACAAAATATGGAAACACAATTAAGAACTATTATTGATACTTTAAAAATCCTAGGTGAAGTCATAACCAAGTTAGCCGATTCTCAATCGCTAGCTCCTATGGAAAAATCGCCAATGGCTCCTAATCAAGTTGAGAGGTCCACCTCTCGACTTAGAGAAATCTTTAACATTTTTAAGGACTTGAAACCACCAATTTTCAATGTGGAAGAAAAGGAGTGCAATAAAGCAGGCACAACCTAAGAAACCTCAAACACAAAATTATCCTCTCTTAATGAAAGAGGATTATGAAAGGCTAGATAGAAAAATCTTTTTTTCAAATGTTTGGGCAAAGACCATGTTGCTTGGAAGTACCCTGAAAATAAACAAGCGGGAGCTAAAGCCCTAAATAGACCTTCACAAAAAACAAGTAAATGCGATGCAAGTGTTATCGCTTAATGGTACTGAAAAGTACACTGAGGTAGAGGTATATCATCATGAGGATAGCACCTGTCAAAGTGCATATCGTACTAGCCTTAGTGCACACAAGATTAGAGGAAGAACTAAGGAGGCTCAAAGCACACTGAATAAGACATGAGAGGGAGATAGCAAATCTATATCTCTTGCAATGTGTGTTCAACAATACATGATAGGCCTCTTATATAGAGAGTGCCCTTTGAATAGTCAACATCTGTGGGATCCTCTGGTCCACATCTGTCCTTGTGGATATCCTCATTCCACATCTCCACATCATGTAGTCCACATCCTAGGGTGGCTACTTTGATTCTTTCCTTAGCACATACCTTATCCTTTAATCTATGTGCTCATGGCACCATATCTCAACACCTCCCCTTGGTGCCATGATCCTTTGGCTACTGCAAGGTGGTTAAATGTGAGTTACAAATCCATCACCTCCCCTTAGTGCATTCAACATAAGGTGGTTAAGTGTGGGTATTACAAGATAAAATCCTCCCTTGGATGCTTACATGGCTATTCTTAGGTGGTCAGTTTTGATTTACAAACATATGGGTTGAAGGTGGCAAGGATGTTGCTTCTCAATGCTTGATGTCAATGGCATTCGCATCTTTACTCGATGTAGCTTGATGCATGATGCTTTGTTCTTCCATGTTCCTTGGTGCTTTATGTGTGGATGTCGTGTTCTGTGCTATGGTCATCTCATGCACTTGCACTTTTGACATGCTTATGACAGTGATGTGTGCATTCATGCTTTGCTTTTCCACTTGTTGCAAAGGTCTTACCAATTGATTTCTTTCAATATTGGCAGTGTCTAATTGCATATAATGATTCTAACATAACACGCATAGAGCTCAAAAAGAGGATCAATTTTCATTTTTGGAGCGTGCACAAATTATTCCTAGATTGGAAGTTACGGCTTGTTGAAGTTTTGATCGAGAAATGGCCCTTAATGATGTGGCACAGGAATTCACATGCTGAATTCCAAACTGTGCTTGGCAAGGGCTATATGCTTAGGTGGCATTGCTGATTGTGCATGCTTATTTGGCACTCTACCATGTGTCAGTCTTCGGAACCAAATGAATTAACCCAAGGTTATCAAACTTAACTATGGTCCAAGCAACTGTACCTAACCATGGTGATCTTTAATCTAACCACAGTTAAATCGTATCTTGCCAAATGTCAAACTCCTAACCATAGACTAACCTAAGGTCACTTAGGCTTAGCTTAGGTGGCTTATCTGCCACAACCTTTTGACCAAAATCTCTATTTGAAGTCATTCCATGATGATCTATTTGGTGGACATTTAGGCTTCGTTAAGCCAGAGAAGTTGCAATCCGAATTTTCTTGGCCAAAGTTTAGATTGTCAGTTCATAGATACCTTTAATCTTGTCCGGTCTGTCAGTTGTATAAGTAGCCAACTAGAAAACCAGTAGGAGATTCCCAGTCCATCACAGGATCAGAGCCATTCAAACTGATAGCATATGATATAGCCAGAACATTCCCAATGTCTGAAGGTGAAAATTCCTATATCATAGTGTTGATAGATTATGTCAGTTGTTCGGTGATCGCGCAACCATTGGCAATAGCACGAGCATCGGATGCGGCAAAGTTCTTGATTGACAATGTCATTCTATAGCATGGTTTCCCAAAATTTATACTATCAGACCAACGATTGAATTTTAAGTCCTAGGTGATGAGGATTGTAAATGATAAGCTTAACATCATATAGCAGTTCACAAGTCCACTTCACTCAGACTGCAATGGATTGACAGACAGGCTCAATCGGACTATCAAATTGATGTTAGCAATGTATGTGGATCCTCAACATACGAATTGGGATGTTTGTTTTCCTTATGTACTTACAGCATACAATACAACAATTTAGGAGTCTACTCGAATAAGTCCAATTGAGTCTTTCTTTGGAAGACCACCAAGGTTTCCAACTCAAACAGCTTTGATTCAAGTTTAGGATGTGAAGAACTGTGATGCAGTGCAATTGTCAAAGTATTTGCAAAAGTCGTAAGATTTAAAAACCCTTATGTAAATGTATTTTTGTAGATTTTCCTTAACTTTTGAAATAAAAAACCCTTTCATTTGGACTCACATGCTGATTTACATATTTTTAGGTGAACCTCCTCCAATAGGACATTTTAAAAAAACGTTATTAATAGAAATATTTTAAAAGGGGTGTTATAATTTTTTTTGGAAAAGAGTTATAGACTGTATAGAAAAAGGATGTATTTTAATCATATAATATTCGCAGATAAAGGATTTAAAATTTTAGACCTTGATGCACATTAGATATGGGTTTACATATCCCCCCCCCTTACATGGATATTTTGCCATCATTTTCTATTCCTACCTCATAAAAGAGTGCAAGGCATCTATTTCAGCCTAAGATTTATTATTTGAATCTTGAATACGAGCCTACTTTAGACGCATGTGCTCTTTCTATTCTTTTAAACGAAATAAAAATAATTTAATGACTATGGCCCTTTAAAGCATCCCCATAATGAGATGGGTTTTACAATTCTAGAAAAGAATGGGTTAGTTCATCAGTAAATAGGGGTATATTTTTGAGGGAGAAATTTTGGTTGGGGGATTTTTAAAGTACCCCTTGAACTCACGTGATAGTGCACCCCCTAAGACTTCTTAGATATTTCATCAATTGGACACAATGAAGTTTCTTTCGACCTAGCCCTTGCAACTGACACGTGGTCAATTGACACGTGTTTCCACGTTATGTGTAGCACTAAAGTATGAAAATGAATTTTATCTCTACTTAATGCACGTCTATATTGTGGATTATGCAAAGAGAAAGACTAATATATGACTTATTGATTTTGTGTATTTAGCCAAATAATGAATGTGCAATTTCAAGTTTACTAATGAGAGAAATTAATAGAAAATTTTATTATTATTATTATTTAAATATGCATGAAATGTGGTTTTGTCTTGAGGCAAGTAGCATTGTGGAATCAAATGAAAATCTAGCCTCTCCTTCAGCCACGTGGAATGCTCCATGAATAACTAAAGAGCTCTTAATGAAGCCTTATATTTTAATATAGCAAAGACGTCTAACCTCCTTCCATCATCATAGAGAAATAATAGACCTCCCCTCCCTCTTGCTCTCCTGATCCTCACATGAGTTGCAAATGGGTTGCCTCCCCATCTCTTTCCCTATTTTTCTTTTTCTTCATCTTACATGGAGTCTAACGTCATTCAATGTAGCCAACAAATGGATATATTCTACAAATTTCACAAGATGCAGCTTAATCAAATCCTAAAAATCTTGAACTTCTGCTGTTGCAAAGGCAAAGAAAAGAATTTCTTCAGTCCCTTGCAATGCATACTCATTCAAAGCTAGAGTCTGACTTGCTTAAAGATGAGCATCAACGCAAGAAACAAATCAAGAAAGAGGTAATCAAACGTTCTAGCCACCAAAAGCTCTTCGATAAAAGTGTTATACACCACTTAAACCACCACGAGTAAAATTTGTCTTGTTACTTTCATGAAGGAGCTCAATCAAAGCAATTACTCCAACATGCATGGAAGGAGACCATCCATAAGTAGCACCATCACCACGTGAAGCTGAGTTTCCTCGATGAAGGTTACAGGTAGTACGAAGGTTGAGATGGATTCCAATACTGCCCAACCTACAAGAGAGTTACCCCTTGAAGATAAGCAAGACAATCTTCCATTATCTTATTCTACAATGCTGCAATTCGTTAGCAACTTAACCCCTCATGAGATACTTCAAGAATCAAATGCGAAAGGTGTAGGCAAACATGCAAGAATAGATGAAGCGGTCCTAGTTGGAGATGAAGATAAGACTTGAGAGCATTCCACATTGGAGGGTACAAAAACTCCTCAAAGTACTAATCAAGGGGAAGAAAGAGAGGATGCTAAGAAAGATTTTTGAATGGTTGCATCCTGTAGCAGCAGCAATAGAAATTTGTCAATATGGACAGGGTCGACCATGCTCTTCCCATGAAAAGCACCAAACTCAAAGAAGCAAAATATGGCGTTTGAAAGGTGCACAAAGCTTCGCAATTACAATGCGACAAATAAAATGACACAACAAGACAAAGAAACTATTGACGCATAAAATAGTAGGCGTGTCTATAGGTGCTACTAGAATAGCGAAAATATGGGCACGTCTGATAGCGTGTCTAATAGTGCATCTATTTATGTGTCTATTAGCGCATCTATTAGTGCATCTACACTGTGAATTAGACACGGATTTAGATGCAAAATAGATAATATAGAAAGTGAGATTTTGGTGTAGGTTGATAGATGTACATCACTGCTTTCCAAACATTGCCCATGATTACCAAAGCACGTAATTTTAACAAAAATATCAATGCTTTTTTGCAAACCCACATACACAAAAATTAAGTGAGGTGAGGAGAATGAGACAATATGTAAAATAGTTTTGCCAATATCAATGATGGGCTACAATTCAATCTCATCCTTAATGAGATCAACCCTTGCCAAACTATCTACTTCAAAATCCAAACCAATGTTGAGATCTATAAATACATTCAACCCACTACTACTTGTGCTACTCATGTGCTCATCGAAATCAGCATAACCAATGGTAGGCTCATCCTCACGGGTAATGGCCTCAATATCTATATCTCCTATCTCATGATCATCCTCCTCTCTTGTATCACGGTCATCATCACCTCCATGGCCATGATCATCCTCCATATGCTCCATATTAGAAGTAAATGTACTATACATCACTTTGAAACGTGGCATAGTAGGTATGACATGCCACCACCTATTATTATCCACCATTGGTTGATAGACAACCTAATTCAAACACAAATACAATCACGTTATTTTCCTTCCATCGAAGACATCAAATATGTAAAAGTGAGTATTTTTTTATGTGTGTATAATACCTGTTCACATTGTTGCAGTAGTACTAGTGTGTCCTTCTTACTTTGCCAAAACTTTGTGGAGTCAATAGTTACAAAGCCACTTGCATGGCATTTGATTGTTGCATTAGGGCCTCTTTCCACCACATCCTTAAACCACTTTACATCCAAAACATACACAAAGAAGCGTCGAAAGTCAAGTTTAATAATATCTTGGATTATGCCACAATAATCATCCATGGCTCCATTGGCTCCCTCAAAGCTAGCAATGACACCGCAATCTTGTGTGTTTCTCTTATCATCAATCCATTGTGTTCGAAAATGCTTGCCCTCACACCATATAGCATTGAACATAGTACACTACACCAAGACAAAATCAATTAAATAAGCAATCTAAATTGTTGAAAGCCTGCAAACTTATGCATAACATTCTATATACCAACCTTGCTCATGCATCCCCTAGCATACTCCCATTCTTCCATTGTGATATGCATCCCCTTGTCTCTCTCTGCTCCCTCCATTTCGTCAAGTAGCCAATCCACATGAATATCCTTTGGAAGTGCTCTTAGATGCTGAGGGTATAGCACACGAGATCCATGGTGTGTATGAAAGAGGGCCCTTTCTCCTTGTCTTTTTGCCTTTGCATCCTCGTATCTTGTCATCCATCTTTTCATCACATCACTATTAAGCATGCAATAGAGGTTGATATTAGTAAGCAACTCCATGTCTATTACTTTGCTGTGTCCTTTCCCTTAAGGCACAATAGAGGTCATCCTTAGGTCTTCATCATCTCTCCATAGTCGTGGGAGAGAGCTATCCATATCAACAAGAAACTCAAAAATATATACAAGTGACTCTTGTACCAACCAGCCCTCGGCCATGCTACCTTTGGGTCTTGCATTTTGTCTCATGAAACCCTTCAAGGTTTTCATGAATCGCTCGAGGAAGAACAACCATCGTGCATGTACAATACCGCATATAGCAATCTCATCCACCAAATGCATTATGAGATGTAGTTGGCTTGTGAGAATAGAACGTGGAAATATCTCCTCCACTAAACAAACCACCTCCACTGACATAACTCAAGCATTCTCAAGCATGGTGGGATCTATTTCCTTTGAGCTCACATACCTAGAAAGAAAAAAGTATGCAATATTGGAAATATGAACACCTTGCATCCTGTAAAGTACCTCACAAGCTCGCCCATCTTGTAAATACAATATTCACATTTTGTATCCTATAAAGTACCTCACAAGCTCACCCATCTTGTAAATACAATTCTTCACATCCTTCAATGCATTGCGAGAAATGCCAGTAGGTAGTATGAACTGAACACACGAGGAATGGTTGATTAGTTGCTTCTAATTCACTAACAAATTTGGAAGGAAAAATATATTATGCACATAAAATGCTTACTTGAAGCATCTTGTGCCAATCATGAGATTTCAAGCCATATAATTATTCTACACCTCTTTTCTTGCTCTTTGTGAAGGCCCCCTTCAAACACTTCATGCATCCAGTGGGAGTACAAACTGTAGTGATAGCTCACTTCATCGCCACCATCTCTAGCTTTGATAACCTCCATGGTGCATGAGGTAAAAAGACATGCCCATTTGGCCTCTCTTGTGGCCAAGCTTCATGCATCCTCCCTGTGGTGCGTAGACCCTCCCTTATGCCTACAAAATCTCATGTCCCATTCAAATGTTCCCAAATGGTAGATGAAACATTCTTGGAGATATGCATGGGATCAAGCAGGTGATTGATCTTGAGGTGGGACCAATATGGTAAACGATAAAAGATGGAGTATCTAAAAACAAAAGCTAATGTTAGCGGGCAATCTTTATTTCCAGCCAATATAGCACACAATAGTTACAAACCTTTACCGGCCCATGCCAAATGGTGGAGGAGTCATGGATCCATCCCAAATTCTCATCCAATCTCCCACAGTGAGTGACTGTGGGGGCACTTCATTCCAAGGGGCGACATATCTAGGATGATCAGGTGGGAGAAATTGATGGTGATTCTCATAGATTACCTTATTCAATGCATCTACCCATGAGGCAACTAGCGAAGGACCACAAACAAGACATGCATGGTAACCCGATGTAGTGAGACCTGAACAATAGACGCAATTAAGAGTTGAAGGTGGGTTTAGGGTGCCACATCGATTGCCTACTCATAATTAAAAGTGCAATGCTTACCTGAACACTTGCCATATTTTCGTCCATATCAAGACTGCTTTGCAGTTGAAGTCTTGTGACGAGGGAGGCCTGCTCACATCATGCACCTTGATACCTCTCCAAAGTATCTCTAGCTCATCAATCAAAGGCTCCAAATAAACATCAGAATTTTTTACTTTATGTATCTCTGGAATTAGAAGGGATAACATAACATGTCCTTTCTTAATCCGCCATAGAGAGTGGAAGATTATAATTCACTAATATCACTAGCCATACACTGTAAGAGGTGCTTTTGAGACCAAGCTCATCAATCAAAGGCTCCAAATAAACATCAGGATTTTTTACTTTATGTTTCTCTGGAATTAGAAGGGATAACATAACATGTCCTTTCTTAATCCGCCATAGAGGGTGGAAGATTATAATTCACCAATATCACTGGAATTAGAAGGGATAACATAACATGTCCTTTCTTAATCCGCCATAGAGGGTGGAAGATTATAATTCACCAATATCACTGGCCATACACTGTAAGAGGTGCTTTTGAGACCAAATGGGTTCACACCATCCATACCCAATCCAAGTCTCAAGCTCCTAGGTTCTTCCTTGAAGCTTGGCCATGTGTCTTCAATATGCTTCCACGCAATAGTGTCTGCGGGAGTTCTCTACTTGCCATCGGTTGATCGATGGGAGGAATGCCATGACATGAGCTCTGCAATGGATTTGCACTTGAACATATGTTGGATGCGAGGGATTATGGAAAAATGTCGCAGAACCTTACAAGGCACATCCAAAGTTTTGAGATCTGCTCTATATCTTGCCTCTCCACAAGTAGGACACTCTCTTGCATCCTTATGTGGTCCACAAAACAGAACGCAATCATTGACGCATGCATGGATGCACTTGTAATGTAATCCTCCAAGAGAGGTCACATGTTGCCTTGCCATATCTCTTGAGGTCAGTAATTTATCCTCCCTTGGAAGCATTTTACACAATAGCCTACATGTGAAGACCATAAATGAGAAAAAGCATTTAAGTAATTGACCCACTAGCATAATTCACCATGTTTGCAAAATAGACTTTAAAGCTTACTTGAGTAATGCATTCAAACTTACATTGCTCCATCCATAGATGGCCTGCAAGTTTAGTAACTTAAGGGAGGCATATAGAACAGAGAATGTGCACCCCTCAAATAGTGGATTCGATGCTACGATAAAAAGATCATCCTGCTCCATGCTACCATCCCTACCTACTAAGGATTGATGGACATATAAATCCTGCACCATATCATCAAACACCTCCTCCTCCATGGCCTCATGAGGTAATGGCGGAGGGCTACTATCACCATCACTCCATGCATCCATAACGGTCCCTCCTAAAGATCCCACCTCATATCGCCAATGCTTCACCTCCTCACAAAAGGGTAACATATGCGGGTGTGGCACTGCATCCTATATCAAATTAAAACGGGATCATAACTCAAACACATGAATACCCTTAGGTATCTCAATCAACCTTAACTCTTAAACACTTACCATGTTTATGGTCGCATCCCATTCTCCATACTTTGAGACGTGATTGAGTGTAATTCTGTGTGCACGATACATGTTTCCTCAACATCGATCACACATACATTTGATATTTTGCTCCAACCACATTTTGTGATGGTGGATACGGAGGGATTCATCCTCACACTAGAGCTACTTATTGAAGATGAAGACATCCTATAGATAAACAACCCAAAAAATTTGTCTTACATGAGTTGTAATTGGAGGACTGATGAGCAAACAAATCTCGCACCATATCATCGAACACCTCCTCCTCCATGGCCTCATAAATTAATGACAAAAAATAACAATTTGTAATAAGCTAAGTCAACAATGCAACACCTTCACTTAAGCCTCCCCAAGGCAAGCCATGTCAAAACTCTGTGAAGCATCTAAAAGCACATATGTACTATGAAATGCATCTATAGGCATGTCTAAAACGTAGTGTAGATGTGCTGATAGATGCACATTTAGACATGCTTTTAAATGCACAACTAGACGCGGTGCTTTTAGACACACAGACTGCGAGCTGATTTTCGAACCTACTTTTAGCATGCTTGCTTTCCTTCACATACTTTTAGCATCGTGTGGCTTGCTTTCCTATTGACAGACACAGCTCTAGGTGTCCACACTTATCTCCAAGCACCCACACTCATCTTTAGGCTTACACAATCATCCCCAATCACACAAGAGAAGAGGATGAATAAGGAAGAGAAGAAAGAGAAGTAGCTTTGAAGAAGGACAAGAAGCTTCCATACCTCTATCCAAGGTAAGTCTCTTGACGGTTGATCTTCTTTGGAAGTTGCTCTCTTTGGATTCGTCCTTTGTCGTATGCAAGGAATGGAAGATTTTGGTACTAGTGTTGTTCTTTTTGGGATCGAGCGCATGTCCTTTTCAGTTTCTTTGAAAAAGGCATCTGTTGAAGTGCATCTATAGACACATCTAACATCGTGTCTATCTTTTGGAAAAACAGACAGTTGTGCCTATAGATGCGCTATTAGATGTGTCTATAGACATGCTCCGATAGTCTGTTATGTATTCTTCCCTTTCCCCTTCCTTTTCCTTCTCTTTCCCTTTCCCTTCCTCTTCCCCTTCCCCTTCCCCTTCCCCTTTCCCAAAGGCTCCCCTTCCATTTCCAAGAAAAGGATTGCATATTGAATGATGGAAATAAGTGATTGCATGAATGAAGAAAGCGATTGTATGAATGATGGAAAGGGATTGCATGAATGATGGAAAGGGAAAGCATGATTGAAGAAAGGGATTGCATTCGTGAGAAAATAAGGGATTCTCTTTTTCTTTCTTTTCCTCTATTTTCGTCTCTTTTCTCCTCTCTTTCCTTCTCTCTTTTTCTCTGTTTTATCCCCACTTTTTCTCTTTTTTTCCTCTCTTTTCCTCTCCTTTCTCCTCTCTTTCCTTCTCTTTTCTCCTCTCTTTTTCTCTCTTATCTCCTTTCTTTTTTCTCCTCTCTTTTCCTCTATTTTCCTCTCTTTTCTCCTCTCTTCCTTCTCTCTTTTTCTCTTATTTATCCCCACTTTTTCTCTCTTTTTCTCCTCTCTTTTCCTCTCCTTTCTCCTCTCTTTCCTTCTCTTTTCTCCTCTCTTTTTCTCTCTTATCTCCTTTCTTTTTTCTCCTCTCTTTTCCTCTTTTCTCCTCTCTTTCTTTCTCTCTTTTTCTCTCTTTTATCCCCACTTTTTCTCTCTTTTTCTCCTCTCTTTTCCTCTCCTTTCTCCTCTCGTTCCTTCTCTTTTCTCCTCTCTTTTTCTCTCTTATGCCCTTTCTTTTTTCTCCTCTCTTTTCTTCTATTTTCCTCTCTTTTCTCCTCTCTTTCCTTCTCTCTTTTTCTCTCTTTTTTCCCCACTTTTTCTCTCTTTTTCTCCTCTCTTTTCCTCTCCTTTCTCCTCTCTTTCCTTCTCTTTTCTCCTCTCTTTTTCTCTCTTATCTCCTTTCTTTTTTCTTCTCTTTTCTCCTCTCTTTCCTTCTCTTTTTTTCTCTCTTTTATCCCCACTTTTTCTCTCTTTTTCTGCTCTCTTTTTCTCTCCTTTCTCCTCTCTTTCCTTCTCTTTTCTCCTCTTTTTTCCTCTCCTTTCTCCTCTCTTTCCTTCTCTTTTTTTCTCTTTTTTATCCCCACTTTTTCTCTCTTTTTCTCCTCTCTTTTTCTCTCCTTTCTCCTCTCTTTCCTTCTCTTTTCTCCTCTCTTTTCCTCTCCTTTCTCCTCTCTTTCCTTCTCTTTTCTCCTCTCTTTTTCTCTCTTATCTCCTTTCTTTTTTCTCCTCTCTTTTCCTCTTTTCTCCTCTCTTTCTTTCTCTCTTTTTCTCTCTTTTATCCCCACTTTTTCTCTCTTTTTCTCCTCTCTTTTCCTCTCCTTTCTCCTCTCTTTCCTTCTCTTTTCTCCTCTCTTTTTCTCTCTTATCTCCTTTCTTTTTTCTCCTCTCTTTTCCTCTATTTTCCTCAGACAAGAGGCATCTTGATGGATGCATGGGGAAAGGACATCATGGCCTTCATGCACTCTGTAATTGCTAGCAATTATAGAGATTGCTTTATTCACTACAAAGACCACCTAGGCTGCTGTTTGCTCTAGGTATCCCAATCCCCCCAATGTTCAGTTCACAAATAAATGGGCCAAGTCAAAGATTGTTACGATACTTGCCAATAAAAGATCTTCGCTTAAGAGACATACACTAGCCGAGATTGCCAGGAGAGAGGGAGGTCAACCACCAAGGGGCAAGCCCAACACCACTCACAAGCGTGAGTGGAAGAAAGAAATAAAGGCAATGAAAACCCCAGTCTGCAGCACATGGAGGCACGAAGGTTCCAAATGGAGCAATATGGAAGTGTGCATTTTGGAGCAGGGTGTGTTGAATCATGGGAGGCCCAATTTATAAGTATCGATCTCAAATTATATTGTTTATGTAGTTTATTAGAAGGTTGTTTCTTTGTACTAACCCCTCCGTAAATTGTGTCATCTTGCAACTTGATATTGTGGGCAGGTACCCTACTCTTATTGAGACAGCCTACCACCGCCACCATCGCAAAGGAGATACATGGGAGGCACTTCTATGATGACGGGTCATGTTGTCCCTCATTTACAGGGCCCTGCACAGCTGACAGGAGGAAGAAGGGGGCGAAGAAAGGGGCGAAGAAGGGGGCAAAGAAAGGAGCGAAGAAGGGAGCGAGGATGCAGAGAACTTAGATTAGTCATAGAAGTAGTGTTAGCTACTCTTTTTTGTACTTGAAGCCACTGGCTTGGCTTCGTGCCTCTCTTGTATACACACTCCTCTTATTTTTTGTACTTGAAGCCATAGGACGTGGCTTGGCTTCATGCTATATGTACATACAAGCACTTTTTGAGCTATGAATTAATATACACTCCTTTTTTTTTTTGGCTTTCAATTTCCTTGTGCAACATTCTATCAATGAATGCCTTGTGAACTAAGCATTTGGAGTTATAATGTTTTATTCGAAATTGTAATCGTCAACTATAGACATGCTTGCAATCATGTTAATTAAAATGCAGTTCGCTATAAGAATTGAATTGCACAATGTGAAAATGGGATCCTGGTAATTACATAGCATACACAACATACACAGCACTCTGTTCAACCACACAAAATTCTGCTTTTATTAACAAAAATAATTCTGTAGAGCATCTATAAGCACGTCTATAAATGCGTCTATGTATGCATCTCTTTGTTTTTTTTTAATTTCTAGCCGAACATCTATTTGTGCATCTATAGGTGTGTCTATAGGTGCATCTATAAGTGCATCTATCTGTTATATAGATGTGCCTATAGATGTGGGTCTATAGATGCACCAATAGACGTGCAAATAGATGCACCCGTAAGTTTTTTTTTAGTTAAGGAAATGCATCCATGTGCACGACTATGGGTGCTCTGTCTTGTTGTGTGACGGGGGTAGCGGTGCCAAGCCTACAAAGCCTATGTAAACAAGAGGGTGAAGAAGCTGAGGGTGCCCATAGCAACATGTAGGCTTGCATCCATAATTGCTATTGTCTCTGCTCTTACCACCGCCATTGCGATTTCTTCTTATTTATATTACTTGAAAAAGCTCAAGGAGCAAGAAGAGTGCAAGAGATGGTGGTATGAATGACAAGGGTAGCGGTGCTAAGCCTACAAAGCCTATGTAAATAAGAGGGTGAAGAAGTTGAGGGTGCCCATAGCACCATGTAGGCCTACATCCATAATTGATGATGTCTCTGCTCTTACCACCGCCATTGCCATTTCTTCTTATTTATATTACTTGAAGAAGCTCAAAGCACAAGAGATGGTGGTATACGACCCATTTGGAGTGAATACCATAAGAATGCGTCACTTGAAACAAGCCCATTGCAACATAGTTTCCCTATTTGTGCCTCCTCTGCATCCTCTCTTGAGTTTCGAATCAAGAACCAAATATCGTGGATCAAAAAATAATTGGCAAAATTTTGCAAATTACATACCATTGAAGTGAATAATCGCTAACATGGAAATCTTGTCGGAGGGAGAGCAGACCCCTTCATGTGCAATCAACTAATAGGCAAATCCTATACCCCAGTGGCCATTAGGTCTGTAACTAATTATGGCCAACACCTGTGATAGGATGACTATTCCATTTGCTTTATCCTTGGTATTTCTCACCTCTTCGAAAATCCCCGACATTGATAATGTGCACTATTCTAATAATTTTTGTGCCCAGTCCTTTGTTGGACGGTTCTCCTTCAATGGACATTCATTCATTCCAAAGGAACTATTAAAATATGCTACATGCAGTCTTTTTATGTGCTCTAGAGGAATTGTTAAAATGCATTAAAGATAGTTGATTCAAGAGGCCACAAGGAAGGGACTATCTGTAGGCGTAGGTAGCGCAAGTAGGAGATAATGAGGCATAGTGCAAATATTTCAGAACCTAAGAAAATGATCAAGAGGAAGAGCTAAAGTATTGAAGTAGGATCAATACCTTTAGCGAAGCGTATGGTGACTCTAAGACCATTCTTGTGTATTTTACGGTTAAAAAAGTTATTTCAGCTGATACTTCAGATGATTTGAGAAGCTTTCAAAACCTACTCTAGCACATATTGAGAAAAGAACAAAAAGACCTTATAATGATTGATGGTGTGTCTGGAGTTGCCTTGATATGTAGAAGATACCCTAGGAACCTAAAGTTGCCTTGATATGTAGAAGATACCCTAGTTCCTACATTGTACCCATGCAAATTTTTGCAAGCTCCAGGGCCACCCATGATCACAAACTCCCAAGAGAAAGTGCCCTCACCATGTTGATTGGTGAGTTTCCCATGATTGTAATGAACTACATTATTCAATCACAACAAACATTGTTGAATTGGCAATGTTATTGACTACTACAACTATACCCTTGACATAGCCAAAAAGTATGGACAAGGCATTTGCAGTCCAGTGATCACATATTTGTATGCAACCTATTTGTTGAAGCTAGTTACAATTCTAGCTACATCCAATAGGGCTTTAGGTACTATAAATGAACTTATTAAATTCCAATAGTTGCTATGTGTAGTATAATAAAATTGTTTCTCTTGTAAATTTAATTTGCTAATGAACTCATAGTAGCCCAATTCTATCATGTCAATTCTTTAGAATACTAAAATTCAATCATAAGCTCTCCTACACCAATGCACATGTGCTTCATAAAATCTCATTCTTGCTTCTTCACTCCTAGTTACAAAAATTCTAAGGACTTATGTTGCTACACCATAGTCACATGGAGAGCTCAAGAGACAAAGCGTGCTGTCTCATAATTGAAAATGAGTTACTATAGTCAAAGGTACCATGCAAAGTAGACGATGCCTCTTTTTAGCATCTTAGGATTATTGAGCTCTACTTTTAATTGGATGTCAAGTGCACTCCTGTCTCTTTCTGCAAGCAAGCATGGTGTTTTCCTTCTTGCTTATTGAGTTGAAGAGACTATATCTTTCTTTTGACTTGCTTCTATATTCAACCCCTTGAACATCTTCCCCTTCCTTTATCTCGTAGATAAAATCATATGCTTATGTAAATTAGATATTGCTCATACTTTGGAAGGGCCAAAATCATCACGGAGAAAGGAGGGTCATCTAGGGCAAGTCATTGTGTAGTATCCATCAACATTCAAGAAGCAGAAAGAATGCATGAACACTTCAAATATTTTGATCGGTGTCATGAAGAGTGGCTGTCAGCTAAAAACCATCTAGGATACATTGCAAGCCATTTATGAGCAAGGCATTCATATGAAGGACTTGTAAAATGTAGCTCAAGAGTAGCAACATTACATGACGGGACCATGACTTGATGAACCATCAATTCTCACTAATTGTTCTTTGCTACTTTGATAATTAAGTTGTGATCCTCATCTTCCCATCATTCTCGGTTGCTCAAAAGCTAAAGTTTTCTTCCATATTGGTTTTTCTTTTAATTGAGTAGACTAGCCAATTGCATATACTATGAATGCAAAGTTGTATTTATTAAATGCAAATGAAAAATGCTTTATGCTAATTGACAACAACAAAGTGCAATGTACCAAATTCGAATTGCAATATGCTATATGCAAGTTGCTATGTGCTAAATGTAAATCTATATGAAACCCAAGATGTGCTAAATGTAAAGTACTATAAGCCAAATGCAGAGCCAAATGCAGAGCGCTATGTGCCAAATTCAAATTGCTATATGCAAAATTCAAATTAGTTTGTGCTAAATGCAAATGAAACTAAACCCAAGGAAGGGCACATTCCTTGGTCTTATAATTTTTGGAGAGTAAATGTGCCAACCCTCCCTCCCCCCATACAAATGTGTGGTTATGTGCTAAATGCAAAGTGCTATGTACCAAATTTAAGTTGCTTTGTGCAAAATTCAAATTTCTATGTGCCAAGATCGAATTGCTATATGCTATATGCCATATTCCAATTACTATATGCTATATGCAAATTGCTATGTGCTAAATCCAAATCTATATGAAACCCAAGGAAGGGCACATTCCTTGGTCTTATAATTTTTGGAGAGGAAGTGTGCCAACTCTCTCCCTACATAATTGTGTGGTTATGTGCTAAATACAAAGTACTATAAGCCAAATGCAAAGTACTATGTGCCAAATTCAAATTGCTATATGCAAAATTCAAATTGCTTTGTGCTAAATGCATATTAAACTGAACCCAAGTAAGGGCACGTTCCTTGGTCTTATAATTATTGGAGAGAAAATGTGCCAACTTGCCCCCACACAAATGTGTGGTTATGTGCTAAATTCGAAGCACTATATGCAAAGTGCTATGTGCCAAATTGAAAATGCTATGTGCAAAATTCAAATTGCTTTGTGTTAAATGCAAATTGAAATGATCCCTAAGAAAGGGTGCACTCTTTGGTCTTATGATTTTTGGATGGGAAGTGTGCCAACTCTCCCTCCCACAAATATGTGGTTATTTGCTAAATTCAAAATACTATGTGCATAATATATGCGGAATGCAAAGGGATATGTGCATATTTAAATTGCTATGTGAAAAATTTTAGACATCAAAATGTGTAGTTAAATGCTAAATTTATGAAATTCAAATAAAACATATTCTCTAGTCAATACAAGTACCTTCTTGGATCTAGTTTTAAAAAGCTATATAGAGAGCTTCTTACCTTTTTTATGAAGTACATTTGAGAATTTCATGATATCTCAAACTTTTCAAGAGCATGGAAACCATAGGGTTTAGGACCTGTGTGAATTTTGAGCCAGATTGGAAGCATGGACATGCAAATCCTAATGACCCATTCCTTACTTTGCTCCTTCACTGATGTGCATAGGGTGAAAATGGGCCCTCTAACCTCGCTGTGACCACATCCGATGTCAGATGGGACTCAAACTTTGCAAGAGCATGGAAACCATAGGGTTTAGGGCCTGTGAAAATTTTGAGCCCAATCGGACACATGCACATGCAAATCCTAATGACCCATTCCATATTTTGCTCCTTCATTGATGCAACGAGGTGCATAGGGTGAAAATGGGCCCCCTAACTCACCGTGCCCACATCTAGTGTTGGATGGGACTCAAACTTTGCAAGAGCATGGACACCATAGGTTTTAGGGCTTGTGCAAATTTTGAGCCCGATCAGACACATGGACATGCAAATCCTAATGACCCATTCCATTTCTTGCACCTTCACTGATGCAATGAGGTGCATAGGGTAAAAATGGGCCCTCTGACCTCCCCATGCCCATATCTGGTGTCGAATGGGACTCAAACTTTGCAAGAGCATGGAAACCATAGGGTTGAGATAGATCAAACACATGGACATGCAAATCCGAATGACCCATTCCTTATTTTGCTCCTTCACTGATGCAACGAGGTGCATAGGGTGAAAATGGGCCCTCTGACCTCCCCATGCCCACATCCGATGTCGGATGGAACTCAAACTTTGCAAGAGCATGGAAACCATAGGGTTTAGGACCTGTGCAAATTTTGAGCCCGATCGGACACATGGACATGCAAATCCTAATAACCCATTCCATTTTTTGCACCTTCACTAATGCAACGAGGTGCATAGGGTGAAAATGGTCCCTCTGACCTCCCCGTGCCCACATCCGGTGTTGGATGGGACTCAAACTTTGCAAGAGCATGGAAACCATAGGGTTTAGGGTTGTGCAAATTTTGAGCCAGATCAGACACATGGACATGCAAATCCGAATGACCCATTCCTTATTTTGCTCCTGCACTGATGCAACGAGGTGCATAGGGTGAAAATGGGACCTCTGACCTCCCCGTGCCCACATGCAGTGTCAGATGGGACTCAAACTTTGCAAGAGCATGGAAATCATAGGTTTTAGGACCTGTGCAAATTTTGAGTCCGATCGGACACATGGACATGCAAATCCATTACACAATTTATTATTCCTTTATTGCATGATACGTGTACAACAACCACTTAAATCACCAAAACATGATATGCCATTGGAACATAACTAATAATGGACACTTGCAGATGATAAAACAAGGAATGGAATGGAGGCAATGCAGATCATGAATAAAATAAAGTCAAATACAAGATGTGCATGACATTGTATAAAACCAATCATGTCATATCAATTGAAATGCATTAAAAAAGTCCATGCAAACTACTCCTCAAGATTCACTCTCATGCCAATAGTCGCAAGTATGCTCTCATTATCCTCAAGAGCAAGGCGCCATCGAGGAGTGGATGTCATCTTGCGACTGTGAACATGAGTTAGCTGAACCCTGATTACAACAACAAGATGGGAATACATGTGCACTCACAATCTACCATGTACTCTTGATACTCGAAGAAGCGACCACGCCTATGTACCTACTCAAAGTAGTACCGAGTTGCGATCATGATGTGAGCATCAAAATGGATCCCATGCCCATCCACTGCATCTTGGTTGAGCACGCTCTTCACCATAGAGCATCTCAGTAGATAGTAATCCACGCGCTCAGGATTTCCCTCTGGAGCAATGACCGCAAAGATGTCATCAATATGTAACAGATATATCATGGTCGTAATCTCTGCTAGAACTGAACCTTGCATCCTGATCATCATGTACCACCTCCCAGAATTGGATGGGGGAAAGTATGCACGCATCCATGGATCGGCCCATGGCACCATGGAACAACCTCCCCAATCATCATCGATGCATGGCGAGCAAAAATATGCAAAGCATCAAGAAAAGATCATGGGGTTTGAGTCGCCTATGCTCCTAATAGAATGTAAATCAAGAGTGCCAGGCATGGTACGATAATCAAAAGGCCTAGATCGATCAATGCTCCCTACATCCACACACCAGAAAAACCATATGACCACCCTGTCATCACGTGACTGATATGAGGACAATGCACTAGTGCCTAAGTGCTGGGTACACCACTGCACCACAGCGCATGCGGATCACAAAGTGAGTGGCATTGTAACGCAATGGGTGTCGTCGCAAAGAACGCTTCACACAAGCGCCTGCCCCATCATGCGCTCCTTTACCATGCCTGTCTCAAAGTAGCTCCACATCATCGTAATGACCGTCTCACGGTGCCATCTGTAGAAACAATAAAACTGCCCACCACAACTGACAAACCAAAGCTAGCACTACTGACCACCACAACTGACCACCACCACCACAACTTGAACTGACCACCACAACTATCAAACCAAACCTAGCACTACTGCCATGTCACACCCCGATCCCTCAAGAAACTATCACGGAGACTGAAACAATGTAAAAAAAATGGGCATCGTGTGAGTGAGCATCACTAATGTAGAAGTGATACTCCAGCATAATGATGTGCGAGTCCATGGTGCTATCAATGCCATCCACCTGAGCCTCTGCATGACGATAGCTAATATGCACAAATATAGCAACCTACAAGATGGCACATAAAAGACAGAGGATGATGGAACTAAATAAATGAAATGCACAAGAAAACACAAGTAAGAACAATACTCCTTCACATGTCACCTGTTCAAAAAAATAATACTCCAATTGGATCTCATGATGTGGTACAAAGATATAGTTCTCCACAAAGTCCACCACCGAGACAACCACCCATACATGAAATGTGCTCAAGCAAGCACAGAACTATTGATCCTCCCACTTTGCAGTGTGGGAGTGCCATATGTAGTGGTACAACTTCCCTAAAAAAGCATCAATGAAAGCAACATGTGGAGTTTGTTGCTCCACAAGCTGCAACCTCCTAGCATGTGCACCACCATCTAATCTCAACGTGATGTACTCGTACTGCTGCCAACACACAATCTCCACATCACTGACATCTAGTGAAACTCATGGCACTCTAGCAAAGTGATGACACACCGTATACCTCCCTCCCCTCTACACAATCAAGGGAGTGGTACAAAGTATCGCCATCTCATGCACACAATATGGAGTGAATGAACTCACGAGGGCTATTAGGAACCACTCCTTGTGACCATCAAGGTAACTTAATACGTCGTACATCAATCCAAAATCAGCATGATAGTGACAACACCACGTGTCATGCTCTCTAGAGCACAGCACAAACCATGGCTTGCACTGCTCAAATGACCTCTGCCCAATCCTGATCTCCATGTGTGCCTCTACAAACTAAGTGTACAACTTAGTCTGGGTACACTCTAAAAAACATGCACCATGCTCAATGTACACATGTGACACCCTCTTTCGCACTGCCTTCTTGAACACTAGAGAGGCCTTGCAATGCTTCTCCCAAAACTGTTGTATGATGGACCTAGTGCGATCATCCAATAGTCGATCGCTATGAAGGTGCATGGCCACTCAAAGCCCAAAGAGCATCAACATCATGGTCCTCTAGACTCCACCTCCTAATCATGCTTTCACTTAATTTTATTTCCATATTAACCTAATGCTATGTACTAACATCTTGATTATGTTGCAAATATTATACGTTAACCTATGCTTAAAACATGGTGTATTGTTATAGTTATGTAGCAATACAATTCACCTATGCTAACTATTGAATCAAATTCCACACATAATTTTTGGCGGGGGAAATTCCATGCATATTTTTTGGCGAGGGAAATTCCACGAATATTGGCATAACGATGCGATTTGAAGATTGGCATGGGCATGCATACATGCATGAGCATGGTTGATGGGTGATGTGGCTCCATGCTTGTTGCTGAGGTGGCACATCATGTGTCATCCCTCTAAGGTCATCATGCATGAGGTGGCAAGTTGAGGTGGCCAAACATGTGACATGGCTTTATGATATGGCAATGCAAGGTGGCAATGATGAGTTGGTAAAGATGAGGTGGAAGATTGAGGTGGCGGCTAACTGATGACTAGGCTCCAAGCATGCCTATGATGTGGCTTGATGAGGTGGCACACATGGCTGAGGTGGTAGAAATGTAGAATGGTGAGGTGGCAAATTATTAGGCAGTGTGGTAGCTCGTGTGAGGATGTGGAAGAGGGTAAGCTGATGAGGTGGACAGTGATGATGTGTGAGGTGGCAAGAGGTGGGGAGGTGGCATGGGTGATCATAGTCAAACTTGCTTACATGGCCAGATGATAATGCAATTTAGATGAGCTGCCTAATGAGTCAGCCTTCCACATGTGCACCATGCCACCCCCCAAATGGCAGCCACTAGGATTGGTGATCTAGCAAGCCTACCTTTCCAAGGCTAATTAGGCTTGGTATTTGGCTTGGCTGGCCCCTTTTCCCTAAAAGGGAGGATTTTAACATGGGGAAGCCAAAATTGACCCTTCCCTATGTCAATTTTAACAAAAAAAATTTCCTTGGTATCATCACGTGGAGGAAGTTAATATATGTAAATTTTGATGTAATTGGTTATGTGCACAAATTATTATATTTATTTCATTTTTCCTTTACCACTCCTCTAACAAGTGAAAGTAAAAATTATCTTAGATCTCTCAAAATCCAGCCATTAAATTTGTGATCTTTTAATTCCAACACATAACCTTGTGTGTCCACTAACCCTTTATTAAATTGGATTTGTTTAATTAATCATAATACTAAAAAAATATTGTGGTACAAAAAAATATGCCTTTTTTATCGTTCATAAATTTACAAAACTTAGTATTATTTATATAAACCCTTCCAAAAATTTCCGAATTTTCAAGTTAAGTTCCACCATATGTGAACACACTTCCTATCAAGTTTCACCTTTATTTCATGTGTAACAAGGGAGAAACTGTAAATTTAGTGTTATAGTGTCTGTTTGTGAAAAAGTGTGAGAGGCGCTATGATCCTGAAGTCAGCCGCAAACAAAGTTTTTATGAGTAACTCCAATTTTTAATCAGATCACACCATTATCTGCACAAAGGCATGTGGTGTTTTGTCTTAAGACTTCAAGAACTAAATACTTAGGAAACTAGATCAGATTTCCCAAGTTGTGTGCAAAAAAGGATGTTCTCCCCCCTCCCAAACCATGGAAAGTGGTCAAAAAGTGGACACCCTTAGCTTGCTACCACCCTGTGTCAAATCTACTTATACTCAAAGAGTGTGCTATATAGAAGATTCAGTGGGCTAAAGAGCTAAAATATTCTGCTCGATATCATATTCAACAGCTTGAAATAGCACAAATAGGGCGCTATATAGCACACACATTGTGCCATGTCTATGTGTAATGAAATTGTCTGCTTTATAGCTGATTTCATTGCTTAAATAGCACAAATAGTGCACTATATAGCATACATATTCCACATCTATGTGTACACTCAAACTCTATGCTATATACCATATTCTATGGGGTGTATAGTGCACACAATGTGCTATATAGCAGACCTCATGTGCCACGACTATGTATACTATTAAAATTGTGTGCTATATAGCTGATTCCATGGTTTGAATAGTTCACTATCTGAGCTATATGGCATGAAAAGTTCCACAAATTTGTTTGTGTGCTACATAGCATATTCTATGGGTTGTATACACACACAATTTGCTATATAGCATACATGGAGTTCCACTACTATGTACACTCAAACTATGTGCTCTATAGTTGCTATTGTGGTTTGAATAGCACAAACAATGAGCTATATAGCATGCAAAGTTCCATAGCTTTGTCTATGTGCTACATAACATATTCTGTAGGTTGTATAACACACACACAATGTGCTATATAGTACACCTAGTGTGCCACGACTATGTATACTCAAACTATGTGCTATATTACTAATTCTGTGGTTTGAATAGAAGATACAATGAGCTATATAGCATGCAGAGTTCCACATCTTTGTCTATGCCATGCATAGCATATTTTGTGGGTTGTATAGAACACACAATGTGCTATATAGTATACCTGGTGTGCTACAAGTATATATACTCAAATTATGTACTATATAGCTGATACTGTGGTTTGAATAGAAGAAACAGTGAGCTATATAGCATGCAAAGTTCCACATCTTTGTTTATGTGCTACAAAGCACATTCTATAAGCCATATAGCACACAATGTGCTATATAGTATAGCTCGTGTTCCACGACTATGTATACTCAAACTATCTACTATATAGTTGATTTTGTGGTTTGAATAGCCAAAACACTAAGATATATAGCATGAAAAGCTCCACATATTTGTCTGTGTGCTACATAGCATTAACTGTGGGCTGTATAGCACACAAAATGTGCTATATAGCATACCTGGTGTGCTGCAACTATGTATACTCATACTATGTGCTATATAGCTGAATCTGTGGTTTGAATAGCACAAACAATGAGCTATATAGTATGCATAGTTCCACATCTGTGCCTGCGTGCTACATAGCACATTTGGTGAGGTGTATAGCACACACAATTCATGGTATGCCACGATTATATATACTAAAACTATGAGCTATATTGTTGATCCCATGCTTGGAATAGAACAAACATTGAGCTATATAGCATGCATAGTTCCACATCTATCTCTGTGTTCTACATAGCAGATTCCATTGGTTGTATAGCACACACGGATGTGCACACTTTTCGAGCAAAAACCTACGAGCAGAAAAGTCTAAGAAATAATTTTTTACACCAACCATGCTTGTATATTTCTCAAAGGAATATACAATTCTTTCTTAATTTCTCATTTATGGAACCATATACTTATTTTTCATTATAACCCTCATTTTAGAGAACATCATCTATATATGAACAAATAGTGAACACTTTAGAAACTCCTATAAATACCTCCCTACCGTACTCTCTTTTGAGGATTATGGTAATTAAATCAATTTAAAAGAGTTTCCCTAATCTATAGCAATCCCATATTTGAAGCTCTCATATAACAATGTATACCATATTCCTTGGATGAGTAGGAAAAAGATATTGGAAACCTCATACTTGAAGCCATTATAATCGATCATAAATTAATCTCTAATACATTATCGAATATGGAAAGGCAAGGAATGGATTTTCAAAATATTCCCAATTCTCCAAACCTAAGTAATTTTAAGGGAATGTGGTCTCTACTAAACTCCTTCCCACCATAATATGAATTAGGGAGAAGTTGTAACTCTCATATACATCTTGAAATTTTCACTTTTTCTCTTTTATAACTATAGAAGTAATAATTTTAAGCTACCAATTTTGAACAATTTTCCTTTTTACAGCTCCTCAATCTGAGATAAGGAGCAAAAGTTATGACCCCTTTTGCGTAGGCTCTCCAAGGGTATTCTGCCGGCGGAATAGGGTGGAGGCAAGCTCTTCAAACCATATTCCTCTGGAAAAATACACACTGAGGGTCTATTAAAAAAGTATTATATTATTTTCTTAGGTCATCCTAAAGAACTATAAAGAGGATATTTGCTCAAAATTTCATGATCCAACCAATGGTGAAAGGAAAAGAAAGGATTTTTAAAAGTGATAAAATAAGTCACCACTTGGACATTATATATGTATATTATATAAAGGTATATTTATATCTATATCTATTTATCAGTATTTCATATTTACTTACATATTCCTTGAAATAATTTGGAATTTTTTGCTCCCTAAAAATGACTTGAGCCTATATATTTTGACCCCTCCTACCTTTTGTTCACTCATCACTCGGGGGTTTTTGCTTTGAAAATGGAAACCCCTAGCACACACAATCTTGTATATAGCATTCATGGTGTACCATGACTATATATATTGAAACTGTGTGCTATATAGTTGATCCCCTGCTTGGAGTAGTGCAAACAATGAGCTATATAGCATGCATAGTTCCACATCTATGTTTATGTGCTACATAGCATATTCTGCTGGCTGTACAGCACACACAATGTGTGCTATATAGCATTCATGGTGTGCCATGACTATATATACTAAAGCTGTGTGCTATATAGGTGATTTTGTGCTTGGAATAGCACAAACAGTGAGCTACATAGCATGCATAGTTCCACATTTTTGTCTCTGTGCTACATAACATATTCCATTACCCACTGTCCTCCCACCTTCTTGAAGTCTTTGTCTCCTCCTCACTATGTTGGTCATCTTCATCTTTGTCTCCTCATTTGCCCTGTTGTCTAGAGTCCCCATCCTCATGGCACATGAAAAGAAACCCCTAATCTAGCCACAATGGCAAATTGCATGTGTTGTGTGCTAGCCTTTTATGAAATTGTAGATCTTTCCAAGTACACTTTGGCAGCCAGTGGAACAAGATCAAGAGAAAGAGAGGATTACAAAGAATATTACTATCTCCTAAGTGTATGGGAGATCTATAATTTCACAGAATCCTATGTTATGTACTAGCCTTTGATGAAATTGTAGATCTTTCCAAGTACACTTCAGCAGCCAGTGGAATAAGATCAAGAGGGAGAGAGGATTACAAATAATATTACTATCTCCTAAGTGTACAGGAGATCTATAATTTCATGGAAGCCTGTGTTGTGTGCTAGCCTTTGATGAAATTATAGATCTTTCCAAGTACACTTCGACATCCAGTGGAACAAGATGATGAGGAAGAGAGGATTACAAAGAATAATAGTATCTCCTAAGTGTATGGAAGATATCTATAATTTCATGGAAGGCTATATAGTGGGTTTCTTTTCATGTGCTAAAGATGTGGACTATCATATCCTACTTAATGCTAGTTAGGACTTGAAGTATGATGCTAGAAACTTGCTTTTGAAGTCCTTGAAAACAATCATCATATCAAAGGCTTTTTTCCCTAGTACTACCCTTCCAAGGTAATTATATGTACATCATTCAAAGTCACAACTAGGAATTGTTCTATTAGCTTTACTAAGCAATTGACAGTGGGAACAATGAAAGTTGAAGCCTTGAGAGGTAGGACTTGCACGCTAAATAGCACAAATAGTGTGCTAAATAGCATACATGGTGTGCCGTATCTATGTACATTGAAATTGTCTGCTATATAGGTTTGAGTAGCACCTTAGTAGCACAAACAATAAGCTATATATTATACCTAGCTCCACATCCATGTGTGCACTCAAACTATGTGCTACATAATAGATTTTGTGGGGTGTATAGCCTTGTATAGCACAAATAATGTTGTATAGTGCATACATGTTGTGCCCCATCTCTGTGTATTGAAATGGTCTACTATGTTGATGTAGTGTGCCACATAACATACATAGTTTGCTCTTTTCTTGTCCATGAAGACAGACTTATTCAGGGCATTCAAAGTTGCATATCCAAGTATTTGTATAGGGCCGAGGTCCTTTGAGAAGCTGAAACCTTACTTTGTATGCAAGCTTAAGGATAGAAACACATGTTGTTGCATATATCACATTGAAATGACATACTTGAAGGAATCTCTTAACAGTGTTCACACAGCTGCATTTGGTTTACATGGAGTGTCATGTTCTTGTCTTTGTAGTATATGCCTTTCATCAGTAGGAGTAGGCAAATGTGGTGCACAAGAGCATGCCTTTAGTGGGGTCACACAACTGTGGGAATCTTGTGTTTGTGTTAAAGGCAAAGACAACATTCCATGATTATGAGTGCCTCATGGGAGAATGTGAAAGGTGTGGTGTATAAAAACTTGCAATCTGCTCAAATGAAGTAGCACATGAGTAAAAAAATGTGATGGTTCAGGTGTTTGAGGAAGTCAATGCTGGGCTGAACAAGAAAGGGGAGGGAAATTACATAGCCTTATATCTATTCACAGAGGCATCTGCATTGTGCTTCACCTTATAAACCCACTTGCAGCCAATTGCATTCTTGTCTTTAGGCAAAGGCACCAATTCCCATGTAGCATTTGCTTCCAAGGCATCCATTTCTTCATCCATGGATTTCTCCCATTTTTCTTTTCCCATGGCTTGCTCAAAAGAAGTGGGTTCTGGTTCATGTAACACTTTGACCATATAGGCATAGTGAATGGCTATAAATCCATTATATTTCAGCCTATCCACATGATACCTAGCTCTAGTAGACCTGCGCAAAATAGGCTCACTATCAGCTGCTCTCAAAACATCCCTTGTCTTCCTTACTCTAGGTGTAACAATAGAAGGAACACCCAACTCATCATCAAGGCTCTGTTTTGAGCCACTAGATTCACCATCCACATAAGAGTGACCTGCATTCACATCAACCATGGGCTGATCTACTTTCTCTTTTTCTTTTTGTGATACTTGCATATCACTATCTGCATTGCTTTGAGGAGATCCTCCTGATATCAATCTGCCTGTCCATGGCGAAGTATGTGAACCATTGCTAGAGGACACTATAGGTCCACTAATATTTTGTACATCTACATCATCAATCACATTTATAGGTTTATACCAACTCCTCATCTCATAAAAAACATCTTTGCTCACTGTAAACTTATGAGTAGAAGGGTTATAGCATCTATACCCTTTCTGCTGCAAAGAATAACCAATAAAGATGCACTTCTCAACTTTTGTATCCAACTTGGATCTCAACTCATCTAGCACATGAACATAGGCAATGCAACCAAAAACTTTCAAATGAAAAATATCTGGTTTCCTACCAGTATACCTCTCCTCTGGCATCATGCCATGTATTGCTATAGTGGGAGTCTTTTTCATTATGTAGACTATTGTAGCAACTGCTTTAGCCCAATAATAATCTTGTAGGTCTTTTTTGTTGAGCATGGCATGAGATACCTCTCCAATATGCCTGTTTTTCCTTTCTGCAAGTCCATTTTGCTGTGGGGTATGACTGCATGAATATTGTTGCTTTATGCCATGCTCCTGCAGGAAACTTGCAAACTCATTTGAGAGGTACTCCCCCCCTCCATCTGACCTTAGGCATTTCATTTGCAGGCCTGTTTCTTTTTCAACCATAGCTTTAAAAGCTTTGAAATGCCCAAACACTTCACTTTTCTTTTTCATAAAATACACCCAAACTTTTCTACTGTAGTCATCCATAAAAATGACAAAATAATGACAGTCTCCAATAGATGCAGCTTTAGTAGCCCACACATCAGAGTGGATTAATCCAATGGCCTCTTACTCTCTTGAACATGTCTAGGAAATGGTTTCCTTGCTTGTTTTCCAAATTGACAGGCTTCACATACCTTATGCATTTCTGCAACCTTGAACTTAGGCAATCTTGCAATAATATTTTGGGCTTGCATTAATTTAAGTCACTGTACATTAACATGACCAATGCGTTTATGCCAGATATCAATATTTGCAACTACACCGGTCCCATGTGCACACATTGATGTACTCAATTCAGGCATGTTCGCATCCAATGTAAACATCCTACCCTTCTTCTTCCCTTTTGCTATCAAGCGACCTTTATTTTTCATATCCTCAACAAAGCATCCATGAGGATTTAATCTGACCTGCAAGCCTTGCTCAACCATTTGACCAATAGAAACTAGGTTCTTGGTGATATTCGGGACATGAAATACATCAGACAGGTATTTCTTTTTTCCATCCTGCATAGACAAAGGAATTTTACCAATTAGCACAATAGGATGTACAATATCATCACCAATCTCCACAAATCCTAGTCTTTCCATTTTCCTTGCATCCTGCATCCATTTTGCATGACTTGTCATGTGGTTTGATGCACCAAGTCAACATACCACACATCATTGCTTTCTACACTTGTCACAGAATTGGTCATGTGCTGCACCATAAACAGATGGTCATTTCTATCATCACCTTGTCTACTAGAGGATGCATAATTGCCTTCCTGCAATTTTTCAGTCATGATGTCATTCTGCTTTTTATACCAGTCTTTAACCATATGACCCATCTTACCACAGGAGTAGCATTCAACATTGTTGTTTGCATTTTGGCCTCTCTGCCATCCATCACGACCTCTTTGGCTCCCCCTGCCTCTAAAGTTACCACGTCCTTCTCCATAGGACTGGTTTTCTTGAATTTACTGCATATTCTGATTTTTGCCATGGCCTCCAAACTCGGCCTGCTCTACCTCTGCCTCTGCCTCTACCTCTTTCAGCATTTGAGTAGAAGACCGCTTCTTTTGAAGTTCCTCCTAAAGAAGATGTGCCACCATTTCTCTGCTCTTCAGAAATTAGAAGAGCAATCAACTCCTCAAAATCAGGAAAATTCTCACAGATGGCAATGGATGTCCAGAATGGTGCATAATCCTTTCCTAGACCATTCAAGGTCACAGAAACTAAGTCATCATCTTCCACTGGCAACCCAATAGAAGCAAGTGCATCAGCAATCTTCTTCACTTTCATGTGGTAGTCATTGATGCTCATATTTTCTCTCTACACATTATGCAACTCCTACTTGAGCTACATTTTCCTGGCTTGCATATTTGTGCTATACATTTTTGTCAAAGTATCCCATGCCTACTTCGGCGTGGTTGCATCCTGAATATGCACAATCATAGAATCTGAAATACTGATAGATAGCCAGTACATAACTTTTCTGGCTCTCTCATGCCAGCCTTTAAATGCCTGCAACTCCTGTTGATTGGGAACATTAGAAATAACTGGTTCTTGTTCAGCTCCAGTAATGAACTCCCAATAGCCTTTTCCCTTAAGGAAATTTGTCATTCTAAACTTCCATGCTTGGAAGTTGCTCTTGTCAAGCTTTTCAGTGACTATCTATGAAAGAGCATCAGATGCCATTACAGAACTTTGCAAAAATATTATGTCACTGCAAAAAACACAACTTCTGTCTCACAAGGGCAAATCTACAAAACTGACGAAAGCGGTATTTGACCACACAGTCACTTCCTAGTGACGATTTTGCATCAACGGGCAATAAGAATGATTCTGTCACTCCCAATATCTCTACGCACAGACATACGATGCAATTTCTACAATAACTTTTCACCGACTTGTAGAACGGTGGTCACACAGCAAAAACATGGCACTTTTCTGAGTGTTTGCAAAAAACTTCTGCCACCAAAACAGGCCCCAAAATGGCCTCGAATCAAAAAAATAATGTCATTAAGGGCTTTGCCTTGCCCGCAACATATATTGCCCGCGAACTTGGTTTGCTTTCTTGAGCTCCTTACCATGAACTGAGCTCTGATACCATGTGAAGAGAGTGGGAGAGAAGGAAGGAGTCTCACTTGTAGCTTTCTCACATACACAATGGGGGAATATGCACAAAGATGGAGGGTGAAAACAGTTTTTCTCTTCGTAGTTGTGAAAGCCAAAAGAACTCTCTTAGTACAAAAGAATAGGTAAACCCTATATGTGGGTCTCAAACTAAACTCAGCAAACTAAGGTGGCATACTAACTGAGCCACTAACTAGAGTAAATAAAGATAGCTGTCATCCAGCTATTATTCATGGGTGGTGTACCAACTGCATCTACAGCTAATAAGTCGGTGACATAAATGCACAACGGTCACCCTGGCATATCATGAGTGGAGCTCAATATCTTAACACAACCATCATGGTAAATTCCTTCAAAGTCAAACCACGACATGAGATGCAAAAGGCTATTACTACAAGAGCCACACTTCTAAGTTTTAAAAAAAGACATCATTCCTCCATAAAGAAAGAACATTTGGAAGTGGAACATGAAACAAAGAAGGAAGATCAGGATGTCAAAGAAGAGCAAGATGAACTCACCTCAGTGAAAACCCTAAATCTATGACCTAATGAGGTGATCACAAATGATGATGTCTGATATATTTGGGGATGAAACCCCTATGTTGTGAATGCCATTGATGCACATTGGATTGAAAATTGAGGCATTGTTACCTAGCAAACTCAGCCGTAGGTTACAATGGCCACATAAGAGAGTAAGTACAAATAATGTCTTGTGGGATATGTGTGAGAGAGAGAGAGAGATGACTATAAATTGGCATGCAGATTGATAAGAAACTTATAATTACGTTACAAGACATCACCTAGAGTCAGACATTTTAGAGAATACCTTAACAATAAGGGTTTGAGTTCCACATCAACAAGATGGCTATAGCTAACGGTCGGAGAATGGCCCTAAATACCCAATTCTCTCCATCATCTTCTACGAACTCTGCGAAGGCTCCAAGCCTCTCCACCAACCTTGCTACTCTAGCGCGTACACCACCAATAAGCAAAGCATAGCGTCTTCGACGATCGCTTCGATTGTAGCATCTACAACCTCTACGAATCTCCATCATCTTCAACGAATTCTGCGAAGGCTCCAAGCCTCTCCATCGACCTTGCTACTCCAGCACGTACACCACCAATAAGCAAAGCATAGCATCTTCGACGATCGCTCTGATGGTCTCTCTAGATCTCCAAGCGCTCGTCAACACAGCCAACGCACTGCTCTCTAGCAAACTTCATCCAACAAGCAGCTCCTAACATAGTGGCAGCCCGACAGCCAACGGTGATGACTGCTCACAACAATGGCTTGATGAATGACTATCGACGACCTTTTGCACCAGCGGCTCCATCGACAACAATCGGAATCCCATGGCTAAGTCAAGATATCTACTCAAGCTATCTACAGCTCATCTACAACAAATGCCACTATTTGCAAAATGGCACAAGAGATAAACTTCAAGTACTTGTTAGATCTCAGGAATCAGAATATGGCAATTGGGATTCCGAAGCTATAGTTTCTTGGAAAAGTTTGTGAAGCATGTTGCTTCGACAAACAAAAGCGAACCAACTTTGTCAGAAGTACCTCTCATGCACGAGGTATTCTTGATTTACTTCATATAGATGTATGGGATTATGCCAGACCCGCAGCATCAATGGTTCACATTACTACTTGACTTTCATCGATGACTATAGCAGATATTGTTGGGTCTACTTTCTAAAAGTAAAATCTGAAGTGTTTTCCAGATTTCAAGAATTCAAAGCCATGGTAGAAAACCAGACAGATAGAAAGATCAAAGTCATGAGATTAGACAGAGGAGATGAACACATGTCTTCAGCATTTATGAACTTTTGGAGAAATCATAGCATTTGAAGACAGTTCACATGTGCAGATACTCCTCAGCAGAATGCAAGAGTTGAAAGGAAGAATGGGACTTTAGCAGATAGTGCTAGAGCAATGCTTAGTGAAAAGCATCTTCCAAATCAGTATTAGACAAAAGCAATAGCCACTGCAAACTATTTGCTTAATCGGCTTCCTACCGAACTGATTCAGGGTATGACTCCTTATGAAGCATTCACTAGACATAAGCCACACATTGTGCATCTCTACATATTTGGTTGCATAGTATATGCCCACATACATGATGATCATCGCAGAAAATTGGATGCAAAGTCACGCAAATGCATCATGGTTGGCTATAGTGAAGAAAGCAAAACATACAAATTGTATGATCCCATCAACCGCAAGGTCATTATCTCCAGAAATGTAATCTTTGATGAGGAATCAGAATGGAAAACCTCACCTACACAGGAGATAGAAGCATCGACTTCACAGTCATCTATAGAACAAGTTGATGAAGAAGAGCAAGAATTGCCAGCAACACCCCAAGCAGAGCCACAGCAGCTTAGATGGTCTAGTAGGGAAAGCAGACCTCCAACCAGATTGACATATGCTCAGAAAGGCAAAGCAATTCAGGTTGAAACGACCAACTATGCTCTTATGACTACCATCATGGCTACAAAAGAGCCAGTGTACTTCGAAGACGTAGTAGACAAGCCAGCAAACTACTATGAATGAAGAAATGGATGCTTTGTATAAGAATAATACTTGGGAATTATGTGATCTTCCACCAGGAAAGAAGGCCATAGCAAACAAATGGGTATACAAAATGAAGTACAATCCAGATGGCAGTATTCAAAGATACAAAGTTAGACTAGTTGCAAAAGAATTTGCACAGTAATATGGTCAAGACTATGATGAAACTTATGCTCCAGTAGCAAAGATGGATTCCATACGGTTCTTGATATCACTAGCGAGACTCAACAGATGGAATGTGTATCAGCTCAATGTCAAGAATGCATTTCTCAATGGTTATCTAGATGAAGAAGTCTACATGCAACAACCAGCATGTTATGTTGAACCAAGAAAGGACAATAAGGTTTGCCATCTCAAGAAAAGTCTCTACGGCTTAAAACAAGTACCCAGAGGTTGGTACAGTAGAATCAACAAGTATTTTGCTGATCTGGGATACATGAAATCCGATGCAGATCATACTCTCTACTACAAAGCTCAAGGGGAAGACATTACTATTGCACTTTTGTACGTAGATGATCTGATTGTGATAGGAAGCAAGGATAGTTTCATCAAAAAACTAAAACAAGACTTATCTACAGATTTCGACATGAAAGATCTTGGACTTATGCAATAATGTCTTGGAATTGAGTTCTGGAGAGATTCAGATAGTACATTCATGAGTCAGCTCAAGTATGTTGGCAGACTCTTGAAGAAGTTTCATATGGCAGATTGCAAGATTGCAGCCACTCCCATGGAACAGAGTTTGAAACTTACTAAAGATTCAGAAAAATCTATAGTCAATGATAGGTACTACAGGCAGCTCATCGGATCTCTTATATATCTGACTATCACTCGGCTAGATATTTGTTATGCAATAAGCTCACTAGCATAGTTTATGGCAAATCCAAAACAGTCTCATTGGAATGTAGCCAAAAGAGTCTCAAGATACATCAGAGGTACAAGACAATTTGGGATAGAATATAGAGGAAGTCATCCACGGTTGCATGGATACTGTGATAGTGACTATGTTGGAGATCATGAGACCACAAGATCGACACAAGGTTATGCATTTTTCCTTGGTCAAGGTGCTATTTCACTGAAGCAGAATTAGGGCACTCACTACAGGTGCATGTGAGGCTATATGGCTTAGAAGACTATTGTCAAAAACAGATTACTTTGATGAGTCGAAGCCAACAATAATATACTATGATAATCAATCGGCTCAAGCATTGGCCAAGAATCCAGTATATCACTCTAGGACAAAGCACATTGATGTAAAAGAGCACTTCATCAGAGAACGAGTGTTACTTAGTGACATCGCATTGCAGCATTGTGATGGCAAAGAGAATGTTGCAGACATCTTTAACAAACCACTCGGTAAAGAGCTTTTCGAGAAACATCGATTAGCTCTTGGTTTGATGCAAAGGAAGGACATTCCCATTAAAGGGGTGTGATGGAATGTAATGCTCCGTCCTTCTTCGATTCCCCAGAATCATCATCTTGAGGGAAGGCCTACTTCATGATGTTGATCGAGGGAAGGTGTTGAGAGTTCACGCTCAACATTATCAGATCACGTGTGCATAGTACCATCATATGTGCATAGCACTAACCCAATAGAGTGCTATAAAGGAAAGGGTTAGATCCCCTAACCCTAACCCTAAATGGGTTTGTATATATTCTACATTTTCAACTAAATCTAGTGTATAGTCAATCATTTGTGGTGTGCTCTCTAGCTGTGCCCTCTCTCCCCATCTCCACTCTTCTCATCTCCCCTCTTCATATTTTATCAAAATAGGTTTATCTCTCTCTAATTTAGGAATGAAGAGACATGTGGGACACGGACATGCATTCTTGGATGGGAGGTAGGCTTAAACCATCACGTTGGGAAATCAGATGGACCGAGTAGAGGTCCTTGATCCCAATACCAGTTATTATTGATACTTAGGAGGATTTAGTAGAGGAACTTGACAAGAAGTGGCTTAGGAGGGATCGCCCACCACGAGCTTGGCTTACATATTTTGGCAAAAAAATATCCTAGAGAAGCATTCCTATTTTCTTGGCTCATCCTACATAAAGCGGTGTGGATAGCCAATAGGGCTAGATAGATTGGCATGAGGGATGGGAAATGCTCCCGATGTCAAAGAACATCAGAGGACATTCCTGACATATTCATGAATTGTGTTCACTCGAGTCAAGTCTGGGAGCTTGTTAGGAGGATTATCTCCTTCTTCCCATTCCATTATGTATATATCCTCCTAAGAGACTTACCCTCCTCAAGAGCCACTATTGATTGGAAAGTTCTTAGGAGCAATGTATTGTGGAATATTTGGGTTCAAAGTTGTTCGAGTGTTTTTAAAGGTGAAATTGTTGACATTGGATTCTCCTTCCTAACATGGTGGTTGACCTCAGGCTCCGCATTGAGAACATGGGAGAAGTTGACTCTCTATTCTAAAAAGCTCATGATTGTTTGCAAAAACATGTGGTGCTCCATCAAACAGACTGTAGAGATGTGGCAGAAGGCAGTAGATGCCCTTGCAGAAGTAGAGCCACAGTTAGTAGATGACCAATCAACCGATGGAGGAAAACACCCCAACACCCCCTGATTCAGCTTCGCTGGTTCCTCCCTCTGAGACAATCCCTTAGTTTAACTCCCCTCCTGAAAACCTACCTATCTCGGATTTGGTGATACCATCATTCTTCTTGGAAGGGGGACGATAACCAACTTCTTCACCTATCTCACAGAATGAAGCACACTCTCCCGCCTTCAAGACCCTGCCACCCTACAGATCTATGTGTCGGAGGCTTGGAGCACTAGTTTTGTCTCCAATTTGACCAAAAGGGAAGCTCCCCCTAGTCACTTACAAATGACTTGGACATCATAGCTCAGAACACACAAAAGGAGGTCGAGCAAAGTCAGAAAAAGGACCAACTATCTTCTCCCCCAACTACGGAGTTTCCAACTAGGACTACAATTCCCTCAGCATCGTTTGTAGCCCCACCCCAGCAAACCTCACATGTAGCCTAAAGCTCATACGACCACACCTCTAGTACCAACTTCGTCGCCGAGGACATAAGCTAAGACTACACTATCTATATGCTTTGCATCACCTCAAGACAAAGAGCTTAGAAATAGGCCAACATACTTGTTGTTAGTGTGGTCTTCCACCCTAAACTCAAGTTCAAAGAGGAATCAATTTGATGCTATCTGTTATTACGCTGCTTATCTCCCCCATTTTGTACATTAAGGGGACAGAATGTTGATGTTAAATTTTTTTTAAATATAATATAAATATACAACCCCTTTCCTTGGGACAAAAGAGAGAGATAATATGCACTATAGCTTAGTGATTTGTTATTGGACAATAAGTTCTCTCTTTTGGGGATTCGTACATAGCTATGTTTAGGAGTAGTTTGAACCTTGGTATTGCACCAGGATCCTCACTCCATGTCCTGGCATAGTCTTGGATTGATGTGATGTTTACATCATGAATAGAGTCCACTACTTCCATAGGATTGAATCTAGAAACAATTTGGTGGATTCAAGCCAAGAATTTTTTCCAAAATTCATGTCCACTTTTTGAATTAAATTCTCTTGGAATTGGTTTTGTGCTTATTGTGCATACTTCATTTTTATCTACACACCCCTCTTATTATTATTTATTACTTCTCATGTACTTAAACTTGTAAGCTTTCATGTATTTAAACTTGTTAGTTTTCATGAATTTCATAAATCTGTATCAACAGAATCTCCCTAAATACATTTGAGACATCACAGGAATGGAAAGGCATGATTCCAACTAAATAAGTGTGCAAAAAAACCTCCCAAATCTCGATACCTCACACAATCCCCTTTGCATTCATTCCAAATAGTCCCCTTCACACTCATTCTATGGTTGACCCTTACCCCAAGGTTGGAGCAGTTGACCACTTCAACACTCTCACTGACTCTCTCTCTCTCTCTCTCTCTCTCTCTCTGCTCACAACTCAATTGTGGTGTACCTTAACCCCAACACACTAGATGTAGGAGTTATGGACTACAATCTTACTAAATGAAGAGCACTTACAGCTCTCACAAGCTTTTTATTTGTAGAAAATGAGCGGGAAAGCTCGTCAAAATGATTGCCACACGAGGAGCCCAGATATTGCCAATATAACCATAAGTATTGTCGGCATTACGAAATTAACTCCTATTGTAAATAAACACCTCACCGGTACATGGGCCATTACCGCTAGTTTCATTATGATTACCATCGATAAAATGATTGATACCACTGGTAGATTTATTCAGTCCACCGATGAAATTTTTAGGTTACCAATGTGATCACGTTATTCTCATGCATTTTGGAAATGAATTTGATGTTCGTAAATAACGAGTTAATGCAAATGTGAAAACATTAATAAAATCCTTGGTGGAATATGCAATGTGGCATGTGCCACATTAGCGGGGTAGTTGAAATGCTAGTGTTACAACTGAAACCAGATGTGAGATTAGTCAACACATGGCATGGAATAGAATGTGGAATTGGCCACATGGTGAAATGTCTAGTGGTAATTTGCCATGTTGTGCTTCACAAATCAAAATACCACATGGCAAACTACTGGGTCGTGTTTCACTTGTCAAAATTTAATCTGACAAGGGCAATACATGGTAACCTTGAATTAGGGAACCATGATTTGTGCAACCCAAATGTTTTGCTTTTTCTACATGGAATGTTTATCCATAATTTTTATTTGTATCTCTCACTCAAAACTGTGCGACCCAGAATTTTGTATCCACATTTATCACCCATAAATTTTTTCCTGATATTGCACCCAAAATTGTACCTGAGATTGTGTGACCCAGAATTTTGTATCAAAATTTTCAGAGCCGTTTTTTTACCCCAAATTGTGCGACCTAAAATTTCAATCCAAAATTTTCACTGCCTCTCAAAAAATTCCCCAAAACTTTGGTTAGAAAGTATCTTCTTGGATATTTTGGTGTCCACTTTTTGTCTAGATTTTTTGGGGTCCATGTATATCAATGGGAGAAAAGGGTGAATTCAATGTGGCATCTCGTAAAAAAAAGTGTGTATTGCATTAAAATTTATTCTTGATGGACAATTTTACAATATGTTCATGCTCTCACCAACGAGTAATAATTAATTACTTGTGTAAAACATAGCAACGATACTATTGTGAAAACATTTGTTAAAGTCATCTCATGAGAACTTAATGAGAAAGGTGAAAGGACTATTTACATGGAGTTATTAACAAAGTTAAACGGACCAATTCTTGTAATGAAACCAATTCTTGGTATTATGATAAAGATCATAACAATCTTTCTTGTGATAAAGAAGATGCCAATTCTTTGGGTCATGATTCACTTTATGTTTCCCGTCGAATCAAAGACTTGAAAATAGAACAAAGGAAACATTCACTAGCAATTCTAGGTCTTGATCCCTTTCTTCAAGTTTGCAACTTGAGGACATAACATGGATATAAAGTTAAGTGGTACATGCAGTTTCATATAGAAGTAGTATTTTGAAAAGAGAAGAGAGATGTAAGGACATTGGCCCACCATACAATATAGAATCAATAGAAGGGTAAAAATTATCAACTCCTGATGGAGAATTTTAATATAAAAGAAAGATAAAAGACGCCAGAGAACAACACTTGCATTACATGTGTGCTACTTCCATGTTATGTAGTTGAATGCACAAAGTTTAGGACAATGACATACCCTTTTGTCCTTTTTTTTTTCCCAAACTTGAAACTCGAACAAGGATAATGAAGGACAAGAGTAGTTTGTATAGCTCATTTAAAATTTGAGAGAAGTGGAAGGGAGATTATTGTGTTCACAAATGCTTGGGTTTGCAAACATTTATAGAGGGGCCTCTAACGGCTTCGGCTTAGTGTTTTGGGCACTGGATCTTCAATGAAAAGTTGTTCAAATGTTTTTTTTTTTTCGCCCCTCTCACACACCCACTCACACCCGTATGGGTAGTTATTGCAAGGGGCCAATTAGCCTATGGCATGTGCCTTAAAGGCCCTTAAAGGCAGAGGAGCATCCTAGTCGGATTCAAATGCGAGTAGCCAGCTCAGGTGGGCATATGTTAAAACCGCTATTGCACAAAAAAAGTTGTTTAAATGTTGTTAGTAGTTGAAGAGCCTAAGAGGGCCTCCCTGCGTGGTTGTTGGCGATGGGGAGCTTGCTGAATTTAGCGATGAGAGATCAAGGCATAATTGTGTGTCCTCACTTGTCACTACAATGTTGCCCACATGGTGATTGAGAGGGCTCATGATTCTTGTGAGAAAACTTGCTCTCCCTTGTAGTAGCACCCAACGCTAGGCTCCTCCCTGCCCTCATGGGGCGCAGTAGCGCCAATAGCTGAGAATGGAAGGTTGCCCTTTGGATCTTGTTGTAGTGGTCCTATGCGTGAGCCGTATGGAAGAAACACATAAAAGCAAACGGCTAGAAATATTATATGATTATCACTAACGAGGATGCTAATCGGGATTTGTACTTAGTTGTGTATTTAATGGTGCTCATGGTGAGTGTTAGGCTGAGCTGCTGTTGCCGCGATTTGCCCGTTGCAATCCGACCTACATCCGTGTCTCTGATTGAGCTGCATGTGCGTGTTGGTTGCGCAAATGCGCGCGAGATCTCGTTGGTTGGAGCGCTCTATTGTCGCATAACACCAGCCTGGAACCGCGGATCCCGCGGTTCGGCGCATTGCTGCCGGTTGTGTGGCACTGCGAAATAGTAAGTGGCGGTCGTGGTGGAGGGGTCGGGTCAAAGCTGAGGCACAGGGATAGGGGGTCGCGTGGGAACCAAGCGACTGCTGTTGGGATTGCGGTGCGACAAAACCGGGACATGGGGACGGTGAGTGAAAGCTCGGAAGAAAATGCAGGAGAGCGGCGGCGTTTGGGCCCTGGGGTGCGGGCTGGAGGAAGGGCCAACTGGTAGAGGCGGGTAGGAAACGGGTGAAAGTGGGCAAGATCGTAGCTGGGGGGGGGGGGGGGAGAAGGAAAGAAGAGGAGGAGGATGGGCGTAATAAGGCGATGGTGGGCGTTGTGTTGCAGTGGCGGTGGAAAGAGAGTGATGAGCTGTGCATAGCTTCTCCTTCTTCTTGCTCAACAGGAGCGTACTGTGTTGGCTGCGGTGTCGTAGAAGGAGACAGAGAGAAAGTGAGCTGATGCTGGAGAAGCCTAGCAGCTTTCTTCTTTTACTGAGAGCAATCTGTGGAAGGTAAGAAGAATAGTGGTGATGAGCTACAATAGAGAAGGACAGGGCTTGTTTCTGTGAAGTTTGTTCTGTCCTCTTTGCTAGATACAATACAGTGACCAGAGATTTTAAGTTGCTGTTTTCTACACATTAGGCAGAGCTTTACCTTACTCTTTGCCACAACACAGGCTGGCAGTTTACATTCCTCTTTGCAAGAACACTCTAGGGAGCTGCTCCTTTCAGATTGCGCTGAAAAGCTTTTAACACTCTTATGTTCTCACAGCTTAAGCTCAAGCTTCAGGAGCTTGCAAGCTATTCGCAGCAGCACCTCCCCTTAGCATGCCTCCCATACAGCTCACACACCTCACTGCACTGTGAGTGTGGACTGTGCGTATGTGTGTGTGCACACCATCATCACCCACCACTACCTTCCACCACCTCAGCAGCAGCAGCCTTCTCGACCCAAAAAGGGGGAGAGCCTGTTGAGTTTCCTCGGGAACCCAGAAAAATAGACGGATAAGGGAGCAAAAGTGCCTGCAAAGATTCTGCAAGCGAGTGAGAACTTCGAAAAGCTACAACTAAAGCGCAATGTTTGAAGCAAGGCACAGAGAGAGCTCCACACAAAACCCAAACACTTTGATTCTCAGGGGTGCTGACAAACCAATTTAATTACAGACGAGCAGCAGCAGTGATTTGAGGAGCTTCTCTTTTCCCTTTCTTCCTGGCCACCGTGGCGAGCTCTTCATCCACTTCTCTCTCTCTCTCTCTCTCTCTCTCCGTGGTTGTGCCTGCCTGCGCCTGCCTTTGCCTGCCACCATCAAACGGTCCTCCTTCCAGCTGTAGACTCTCATTGCAACAGTCACAGCTATCTCTACAGCTACATACCTCTTTTGCTCCTTCCCTCCATTCCACATTCCCCTCCTGCTGCTCTGCTCTGTCTCCCTCAAAATCTGTCTATCCCTCCTTCCCCTAGGGCCCTTTGCAACCCTTCCTCCGCCCACATTGCCCTCTAACCTCCCTTCCTCACCTCTTCTCTCTTCACCACCCCCCTCCCTGCCACCTTTCTTCCCTCCCTTTTTCGTTTTCTGTCTCCTCCCTCGCAATCTTGCTGCCCGTACCTCACATAAGCTCAGGCACTGTCGTATGTAACTTACTTGCCCCCTTGATAGTGTAGACACCACCCTCCCACAACCGCAGGCACTGTCGATAGCATGCATGTATAACTTGCACGCTTCATAGTGAAGAATGCACCCACCTTCAGCCCATCCATAAGTTGACGGTCCTTTCTGTGCTGCGATCCTTCCTCGTTTCTCGCGCCGAGCTTCAAACGAACGAGTGGGAATGTGACTTCGAACTGCGTACCCGACTCCTTGCAATACCTCCTTTCGTCTCAGGTCCGAGAGTGTTGACGGTTGAACCTTCTGGGCTATCCAACAGCTATGGAGGGTGTAAGGAGGTTTAAAGGCATGCTGTTAGCTCTGGGCACGTTGCTGTTCATCCGAGGAATAGATGGACTCGACCCTTTCCAGTACATGGAGTGGACAGTATCGTACATCACGGTGGCTCCGTTGGGGGTTAAGCAACAGGTATTTTCATGATCTGTGCAGTGTCTCCACATGTTCTTTGGCGGAAGGGAGAGGTCATCCTATTTCCGTTGGCAGTCCCCATTTTTCCCAACCGCCACTGTTTTTCCTTTCCTTTTCTTTCGCCGATCTGCTGCCTTGGATCAAGTCACGTCTCCTCAATTCAAAACCAGTCTTCTTTATACATCTAGATTTTTGCTAGAAATGTAGCTATGAAGAACGAAATATTTCATCCTGTTGTGTTAAAAAGAATGCGTGTAGTTGCGTCGTGATGTTGTATTAAAGAATGCGTGTAGGTGCGTCGCGATGTTAATTGTTTTGCGCGTCCCTGCCTATATTTTAATGAATGGTTTATCGTAGGCGTGTTCAAGTTGAATCCAGCTGAAGCTTATGGTCTTCGAGTCCTACATCTACTGCGAAATTGTGTGACTGTCAACTACGCGTTCTAGGCCTGATAGGTGTATCGATGTGAACTCGGCTCCTGCGCAGTGTACGGTAGACTGCTACGGAAGCCGGCACCACATGAGCCAGTGTAGCCAATCGAAATTTGCAACGTTCTCACTAAAAATGCTGCTCTAACATGATCAGGATATTGTTGCAGGTGATTGCAGTCAATGGGCAGTTCCCAGGACCTGTCATTAATACAACCACCAACTACAACTTAGTGATCAATGTCCTCAACAATCTGGATGAGGATCTACTCTTCACTTGGTTAGTGTTGATATTCCTTAAGCTTGTGCGCAGGACGAAGGTGTCTATATTAGTTCTATGGTTGAACGGAATGCTTTTGATGACAGCGAGAGCATGGCGGGTCTTTCTCTGATTTACTGTTTTTGGTTGATTTCTGCTCTTCTTTCATGATCTCAACAAACATCGTCGCTTCGACAGACCTGATAAAAATTCCACTTGTGGCATCATTATCTTTGGCGTAGAGGTCTGACGGGAGAGTTTTGCAATGGAAGTAATGCAGTATGTTTTGTTGTGGGCATAAGCAGGAATGGGATACAACAGCGGAGAACATCATGGCAGGATGGCGTGACAGGGACAAACTGTGCCATCCCTCCCACCTGGAACTGGACATATAATTTTCAAGTGAAGGACCAGATTGGTAGTTTCTTCTATTTTCCATCTCTAGGTCTTCAAAGAGCGTCTGGTGGATATGGAGGGATGACTCTCACCAATCGCGATATTATTCCGGTTCCTTTTGGGCTTCCGGATGGCGATTTGACCATCCTGATAGGCGATTGGTACAATGCAGGTCACAAGGTGACAACTCTTAACGTATTTTCTGTCATCAGTGTATCATTCTTGTTATTTTTCAGAAGGCTTTTTGGTAGATTTCCGAGCTTCTTGACAGGGGATTCTGTGGTTACTTGGCTGATATTCAGGCACTTCGAGCTGGCCTTGACAAAGGCCAGCTTCCAGGTATTCCAGATGGAGTGCTTATCAATGGCAAGGGTCCTTATCCTTACAACAGCTCAGTACCAAAAGGAATCCTTTGGGAAACATTCAATGTAGAACCAGGTGAGAATTTATATGGCGAACTGAATAGTGATTGTTCCTTACCCTCACAATGTGTTAGTGCCAGAAGACATCCTATTGGAAATTTATGGAGTGTTGTCCTGTGAGAGGATCCCTAGGTCTCAGTGCTAAAAGTTGCTACATGTATGTTGTTAAACTTGGCTGGCCCTGCTAACTAAGTTGATTGTGGAGTGCATCTGCCGAGGCTTTTGCTGTTTTATATAGCACCGAACTTGGTGAATCCTGACCCCTATAACAGGTCCAGACCCTTATAACAGTGCAGAGCTAGGCATTGTTTGTCAAAACCTATGATGTTAAACTAGGTTCAGCTGATGCTAATAATTGTCTGCTTGTCATAATTTGTGCTTGTATGACATCGCTACCGTGCTCCCTACCTGCTCCCCATGTCGCCCAAAGTCTATGATATTAAACTAGGTTCAGCTGCTGCTAATAAATTATAATTGTATCTTCTTCATAAGTTGTGCATGTATGTTATCGGTTACCGTGCCCCCTCCATCCCACCACATAATGAAAAACGGGTTTTGAATATTCAGTTGAAATGCTATTTTGGTGTCTGGATAAACCAAAATGTCTCATCAACGGTGTCTGGATAAATCAAAATTTCGTGTCACCTCTAAAGTTTGCGATTCAACGGTCATTCAGAGAGCTGGGAAATTGCAGTCCATCCATGGAGTTGCTAGGTGGATGAAAAGAGTACACAAGATTCTCTAGCGATTGTAAAATAGGACAGTCTGTAGCAGGGATCCATTTGCTGAACCTTAATGTTGTAGCATGATGTTGTGTGTTTGGTTTGTCATTATTGCAGGCAAAACTTATAGGATTCGTGTCTCGAACGTGGGAACTTCTACTGCTCTCAACTTCAGAATTCAGAATCACAACATGCTTATGGTGGAAACCGAGGGATCCTATGTGTCTCAGCAGAACTTCACTACATTGGACATACACGTTGGGCAGTCATACTCGTTCTTGGTCACGATGGATCAAAATGCTAGTTCTGACTATTACATCGTTGCCAGTGCTCGGTTCGTTAACACTACCATTTGGGCTCAGGTAACGGGAGTAGCTATTCTACATTACAGCAACTCAAAAGGATCTGCTTCTGGCCCTCTTCCACCTCCTCCAGATGACCAATACGATCCAACTTGGTCTGTAAATCAAGCGCGGTCCATCAGGTGAGACTTATGTCGAAGAATACAGATAGCTAGCTGAATTTTTTTGGTCTGATCTTAAAATTACATCTGGTCTACTGGGTGTTCCCCATTCTTTAGATGTCGTTCCTAGTTCCCAGTCAAGAGTCCATAATTTTGTATCGGTCCAAGTGAAACTTTATTTCGAGGAGTGTAGCTGGCTGATTTTTTGGCCTGATCTTTCCCAATCTCAAATAACATGTGACGTACTTTGTGTCCCCCATCCTTTAGATCTCATTACTATTTCCCAGTCAACAGTCCATAATTTTGTATGAAATGACAAGAATCAAGCTCGGTCCATCCGATGAGACTTATCTCGAACATAGTTGCCAGCCGAAATGGAAACAGAAGAAATGGAGTTTCCGCCCCACTGAAACGGAAATGGAAGAAATGGCAATATGATACAATTTATGTATAAAAATTTAGTTTTGATACATATGCAAATCATACATAATACAATTATCTTTACTTGAAGCATCATGCATGCTTCTATGATTCTAAATTCCTATGATGATTGATCTATCTTGTATTATCTATTATCCATGAATCATGCTTCAACAATCAATGAACTAAGTTCTAAGTTCCAAGTTCTAACAAGTTTGAAGTTATCACAATCCAAAGTTTGAGAGGGAGGATGGAGAGATAGAAGGAGGATCGGGAGGTGAGAGAGGATGGAGATGTAGGAGTCGGAGGAAGAGGATGAGAGGTATAAGGAGGATGGAGGTAAGAGAGGAGAGGTAGTGGAGGGATGGATAGCAACTGCCAGCCTGCAGGATGGAGAGGATGGAGAAGAGGCTGCAGCCTGTAGGCTGGAGAGCAGTAGCACAGGGGGCGGCGGAAACGACGACAAGAGGCTATGAATCGGTGAAAAACGTTTTAATCAAAAGAGGGCAAAAAACAATTCAATCAAAAGAGAGCCAACCACCCCCAACAAAACAGCAACAACAACAAAACACCCCTCCCTCCTTGCAAAACCACCCAAAAAAAAAAACCAGGTATTACGACACGTGTTTCTTGACGTCGTTTCCGTTTCCTGGTAAGAAATGGCCGTTTCTTGCAACTATGATTTGGAAGATGTGTAAGTTGGCTGATTTTTTTGCCCTCATCTTTCCCAATGTCAGAATGACAGGTGTTCCCTACCCTTTAGTTCTCGTTCCTAGACCCCAATCAGAGTCCATAATTTTGTACGACGTCTCAAGGAAAGGTGTGAATCTTTTTGTCAGCAAATGAAAAAGATTCCGCATGTTTGATACATTTGAACTACTACTTGCAGATGGAACTTGACTACAGGTGCGGCTCGGCCTAATCCTCAAGGCTCTTTTCACTATGGGCAGATCAATATTACCCAAACCCTTGTGCTTCGTGGAAGCATGCCCACCATCAAAGGAGCCTTGCGTTACGCACTGAACGATGTCTCATACTCTACGCCATCAACCCCTCCCAAGCTGGCTGATTACTATAACTTGACGGGAGTCTACACGCTTGATGCGTTTCCTGCCAGACCTATGAACTCTACTCCTATTTATCTAACTTCAGTAATTTCAGGAGGATATAGAGGTTTCATGGAGATCGTTTTTCAGAATGACCTTGACACAGTACAGAGCTACCATTTCGATGGCTATGCATTTTTTGTCGTTGGGTAAGTCGAATGGATACGATCCCGATCGCACGACAATAAATGTTATTCTTAGATCTTGATCTCGTGCTCTTTTGGCAGTTTTGATTCAGGGGAATGGACGGAAGCAAGTAGAGGAAACTACAACAAATGGGATGGTGTAGCACGATCAACTACACAGGTTTGCGAATTGGATCCAGCACATTTGCAAAATTTTTAATGAATCATTCCATTTTAAACGCTGTAACTATTACCATTCATGAATATCATTGCCACAGGTTTTCCCCAACTCCTGGACAGCGGTTTTGGTGGAACTTGATAACGTTGGTATGTGGAACATTCGCTCCGAGTTACTGCCCAATTGGTACCTAGGACAGGAGCTTTATGTACGTGTATACAATCCAGAGGTTTCCAACAAAACAGAAGCACCTGTGCCAGATAATGCTATCTACTGTGGTAGACTCGCTTCCAAACAAAAAACGTGAGTAACTTATCTTCGTTCTGCCTTCAGCATGAAATAGAGTATGAACTTCTCCTTCCTGAAATGACGCTTCCTTTTTTATGATGTCATCCTCCTTCAGGGACCCTTAAGCAGCATTCTTAATCGGCTGCTTTCTCCTTTATGACATAGCCTTGTGACTATGTATCTTCATCTCAGGCCTGATAAGGGTTACTAGTATTTAACCTTATAATACGTTCTCACACTCCGTATTTGTGACTTGTTTTTGGAAATTTCTGGAGATACTAAACCATAGGATTTCCATTGTTAGCACTTCCGCCTTAGGCAAACACTCGAGTTCTACTTCATTTCTTGTCCATTGCATTTTGTGTTGCAATGCACGCCTTTTCTTGGTCCCTTGGTTTTAATTTGTTGCCAAGTCTTCCTAGTTTCAGGCGTACCAGCACATCATGGTACATGAATTTAAATGTTCCGATGTTGTAACTCAATCCTCGGCTTTTCGAATTTGTGGGATTTGGATAATTCTTTCTCAACCTTGGTGGCGTCGTTATATACGGATACACTAGCTCTTACTGTCTTCTTTGTGACAAAAGCTTCCTAGCCATATTTATGGATATCTTAACAAGATGGCCCTTTTGTTGTCTCCATACGTGTGCATCGCTTACTTAGCTTTGCTGTCTTGCTCCTTTGTTTCGTAGTTAATACAGGTTTTCTTATATTTTCATTTTTTGCAGGCCTTTTAATACCCTTGCGAAAGCAAGCTCAGCTGCAACCCCATCTCCTCACATACATCTGCATCTGTTCCTGTGGGTAACAGCAATCGTATGGTCTTTGATGCTTCGCTAGCAGATTATAGCAGATTAGGCTTGTTGCCAATGGAATCAGATGTGCATCTTTGGGGCCTGCTGCGGTTGGATTTTGACTGCCGGCGGTTAGTTCTTATTTCTTCAAGGCAACTTCCAACGGATCATTGTTTTAAAATTCATGGTATCATTTGTTATGCCTAGGCATGTCACTATGATATGAAAGAGATTGCTTTGCGGATTTAGATTCATTGAACCGATGTGCAACGTGATAGGATCCAATGTAATCCATGTAATTTTAGGTATACATTTTTCTTGGAAATTCCTGTGTACTATGGTAAATCAATCTCTACGTCAATGAGAGTATTTCTGTCCTCAACCTTGGCAAGTCAGTTTTGGTTTTATTACCTACCTTATTTGTATGGATTAAGATTCTTCAAAACAAGTGGACGCTTTTCAAAGCATCGTTACTTCAATGTCTCAATGTCATTTTCAAAGCATCATTACTTCAATGTCTCAATGCCATTATCAGTACTATGTGCAACTTGATGTAAGTTTAGTCATGTGTTTATGGAAATACCAATGTATACATCTTCCATCTCTAAAATGTATTAGATCGCTCTCTTTTTTGGCGTCGTCCAGCATGGTGCTCCTCCCTTTGAAATTTGGGTCTTTACATGTTTTCTGTAGAAGCAATGGTTAGATTGACATGATTGTATTGCCCAGAGAGTAGATGGTGATGATTGCATTGCCCAAGGTGCTAAATTCATAATTTTTACCTTGGGTGATCATTCTTAAATAGAATAATTAAAACGATTAGTGGTCGAGATAGTTGATATCATTCCATTGCCCTAAGAGCCCTTGCATGGATTTTTTTTTCCCACACCCACCCCTCTCACCCACCAGTGGTCCTATCAAGGGGCACCCACTTTGGACCGGTGGGCATAGGCTCCACGGCCGTGCCATGGCCAGGTTGGGGCTTGGTTAACACACCACACACAGCTAACCACATGCTAGGACACCAAGCCCCAACCTCCAAGATTTGAAGTCTTGATTTGGGGATTTGAAGCCCAATAACCAAACCACTAGGCCAAAACCTTGGAGGCACACTTGCATGATTTATGATTGCCCAAAGTTGTAATTCCTAAATAGAACGACTTTAATGGTCTAAACATAGTAGATATTAACATAGATGAACTTAATTGCACTTAAATAGAGAGACTTTAATGGTCCAAACATAGATATTATACATACTCGAATGCAAACAGACTTGATTGCATTGCCCAAAGGACTCTCGCACAATTCATGATTGCCCTTGCCCTCATTTCTCTCCTTCCCATGGTAGTTCTTTTTAGGCTTTTGCATGCATCAACACACATAACCCTCCTTTCAATGCTTCGTAGTCAATTTGAAAACTAAAGTATTTCTTCTGGACCTCACAAATTCTTCATGATAAAAAGTTGGGAAGCAAAGTATGGATTCCATTGGGTCCATTGCATATTCTTGAAGTATTGTAGTGCACTCAATTCTAGCTTTGGTTTCTTTTACACTCCTTGTAGGTTTGCATTTGGGTCCTACCTTTGTGGCACCTTGTGTAGTACACTCAATTTTGGATTTGATCTCTCACACTGCTTATAGGGTTTGCCAATTTGGCACAGGCTTCAATTTTGATGTGGGTAGATGTCTTAAGGACCAATTCCAATGTTTAACCTCGATAACTCTAGATCTCCAACCTTGAAATCTGTCTCTCTTAGTCTTCAGTCCTTTGTGTCTTGAGCCCTCTCTCTATTGCAATCATTTTTAGAGAATCAAATGGAGCACACTTTCCTATTTAAGGCCATCAATAATAATCTCTTAGATGGCGCAAAGCAGTTCAATGATATACTAATTTTCAAGTAAGAAGCACCTGTCAAGGACCAACTCCAATGTTTAACCTCGATAACTCTAGATCTCCAACCTTGGAATTTGTCTTAGTCTTCAGTCCTTTGTGTCCTGAGCCCTCTCTCTGTTGTAATCATTTTTAGAGAATCAAATGGAGCACACTTTCCTAGTTAAGGCCATCAATGATAATCTCTTCATAATGCTCACATTGGATGGTGCAAAGCAATTCAATGATATACTAATTTCCAAGCAGGTTGCACCTGTCGGACAACTCACACAGAACTCGAAACCATATCACATTGCAAGTGTTCGTCACGCAAAGCCATACCAACGTCATCTTGACAGCACACAAATCTACATCCAACTCTTGCAAGTGCTACTATTGTGATCACATATGTGAGGCGATGGGTCCCAGCTAACCATGAAATGTGACATGTAGACGATCGCCCGTGCTTTCCATTCCACCCATCAATTCCCTTTGTGGCTAAGTTTCCATCTCGTGGTGTTAAATCTTCATCAATCCCATAATCAAAATGATTCTGGCACAGTACTGCACTTATCCATCATTTTCTACCCAAAACATTAATCTCTTTGGCAACTTTGGTCATGAAGTTGGCAGGATACACGAATAGCAAGATCGCCAGTGTATTGGGGTTCATATGGAACTTGCAAAAGTATTCCAAACTAATAGCTCTACTCCTCTCATCGATGCCTCATAAACATAGCACTTCTAATAGAGGACACCGTATGCTGAATATAGAACCTGCAAAAGTATTCCAAACTAATAGCTCTACTCCTCTCATCCCTCATAAACATAGCACTTCTAATAGAGAACACCGTATGCACTTATCCTTCATCTTCTACCCAAAATATTCATCTCTTTGGAAACTTTGGTCATGAAGTTGGCAGGATACACGAATAGCAAGATTGCCACTGTTTTGGGGTTCATCTGGAACCTACAAAAGTATTCCAAACTAATAGCTCTACTCCTCTCATCCCTCATAAACATAGCACTTCTAATAGAGAACACCGTATGCTGAATATAGAAATTAGATTGTGTAAAGAATCATCATTGCAACATAATTTAGAAACTCGCAACACTAATTGAATTGCAGAGAACAAATCAATCAATATGGAATATAAAATAGTCCTCCGAAAATATATAGTGCTTCTTGCTAGAGCAAAATCTCTCAGTTAAGGCCATTGGAAACCAAGCCACCTTGGTTTCATGGGATTCATCACCACCTGCTCAACATGCGGCATCAAAATGCTGGAGGAAGCGGGCTGGGTCTCCCCTACCATTATATTTGGGAAGTTCCAGTTTTCCGAAGGGGCGTCGGCCTTGATTGTTGTTATTTCTTCGATGGAAGAAGTTGTTAGCCTTTGCATCGAGGTCAAGATCCCCATCATTGTCATGACAGCGTTCAGCTATGTTGGGGCGTGGAGGAGTTAGAGGGAGTGGTTGAATCTCAGGGGGGGATTCGGGGTAGAGGATTGGCAGTGGCGGTTGTTGCAGTAGAGTTATATGTAGATGTGGTGAGTGTTGGAGTCGAAGGCGTTGGCCGGAACGTAGCTGCATGCAGATTGTGTGTGATTTGCCAAGGGTGTCACTGCCCCAAGTGCGAGTGTGGATGTAGCTTTGTTAGGAGAGTTATAGTGGTGTTATTTTGTGTAGGGACCGTCATGTTAATAATGTGTCTAAGATTGTCCTATGTGTGTAGGGAAATATGCCAGTGCAGACAGATCATTAATCGGAGGTCACGGTGTGAAGATATGATCGAGTTTGTGCGAAACGAGGCCCACGCGGGGGTGCAAATGAGCAAGTGCTAGGGATGACGAAATGGTGTGCAATGGGTTGGAAAAATACCGCGTAGCGTGGTGTTTCCATGTGTGAAATCTGGGTTCAAACGGGGTTTAGTTTGGGTCCCAAACGGATGAGTTTCCAAGGGTTAAAGTCGGTGTAAATTTTTCTTTGGGGGGGTCCTAATGGTGGTGTGAATGGACTTTAAGTCCAACCGAGGGGTTGAAACCAAGTTGATCTAGTTAGATTAACTAACCTATTTGTCTAGTTAGATGCTAATCAGTTAGTCTAACCTAGCCTAGTGATGGTTAGACTGACCATAGTTAGTTAGTTCAACTAACCTAGTTAGAGTAGCTAACTAATAGTTAGATTGACCTAGCTACGGTTAAAATTAACCTAATAGAGGGTAATACTAACCTTACCCAGGGTAATACTAACCTAACCTAACCTAACTAAAGTTAGTTTAGGGTTTTTTTTTTTGGGACAGTGGGGGGGGTGTCGCTCGCGGCGGCGTGGGGGGTGTGGGGGGGTTTTGCATAGGGGGGGAGGGAGAGGGGGGAGAGGAGGGGGGGGCGGGGGGTCATGGGAGAGGGGGCGGGGGGTGAGGGCGGGCAGTGAGCAGAGAGGAGGGTGAGAGAACAGGGGGCGGGGGGTGAGGGTGGCAGAGAGCGGGGTGCGGGGCGGCGCACCGCGGGGTGGGCGAAGGGCGGAGAGTGAGGGGCGGGGCGGCGCTGCGTGCGCCGCCGCGGGGTGGGCAGGGGGCGGAGAGGGGGGCGAAGAGCGGGGGGTGGGGCGACACTGCGTGCACCACCGCAGGGTGGGAGGAGGGTTATAGACAGGGAGGGGAAGAGAGAGAGAGGGGGGTAAGGGGGAGAGAGAGAGAGAGGGGGGTAAGGGGGAGAGAGAGAGAGAGAGGGGGGGGGAATAAAGAGAGGGGGGGTAAGGGGGAGAGAGAGAGAGAGGGGGGAAGAGAGAAGCGGTTGGGGGATGGTAGAGAGAGGGGGAGGGTGGTAGAGAGAGGGGGTATGGGGAAGAGAGAGAGAGAGAGAGAGGGGGAGGGTGGTAGAGAGATGGGGGGTATGGGGGAGAGAGAGAGAGGCCTATCCCTCACAGTTTGACCGCTTTGCGATCATTCTTGGGATTTGTCAAATTTTATTGAAGACAAATCAAAGGATATTCCTAAATAGTATCGTCATTGATTGATCTGACCTCAAATAAAGTATCTTTTATATGGAGACTGAATCAACAAGAAATTTATAATGCCATAAAACAAGCTGTGGTCGGACCAGTGTTAAAAATAGTTGATCCCTAGAAACCTTTTTTCAGAGAAACGGATGCAAATGGCATAGCGGGAGGAGTAATTCTCCTCCAAGAGGGAAGGCTAGTAGCCTTTGAAAGCAATAATCTCCCTCTCAACTTAATTGGCTAACTCATGAATTAGAGTTGTATGCTGTTGTCCATGCTTCATTGTCTCGTTGAATAGGATAGTGTTGTATGCTAGCCCAATTTCATCATGACATTCGTTCCCTCCCTCCCTCCCTCCCTCCCTCTCTCCCTCTCTCTCTCTCTCTCTCTCTCTCTCTCTCTCTCTCTCTCTCTCTCTCTCTCTCTCTCTCTCTTTCTCTCTCTCTCTCTCTCTCTCTCTCTCTCTCTCTCCCTCCCTCCCTCCCTCCCTCCCTCCCTCCCTCTCTCTCTCTCTCTCCCTCTCTCATACACACATGCACGCGCACACATTCATTGGTTTCCAATCATTTAGTGACCAAGAGCCACACTAGTCTTAGTGACTATGTACATGTGTAAATATCTAATCCAGTCCAACTCATATAGAAGGCTTATCCTCATTCGTAGGCTACTGCTTTTTTGGATCTTGTTCTAAATGAAATTTATATTGTTGACGTTGGTGGAGACTTTTGGTTTCCGCTATACTTGGATGCTCCTCAAAAGGACTCTGATGCAACTGGAGCATGTGATGCACCTGCACAATCATTTATCTTCTCCTCGTGTAGTAGCTCCTCCTATACCATTTGCTCCTCTAACGTCTCCAACACCTCATTGTCATATGTTCTTGAGCTTTTTGCTTTTGTACTTTGAGCTATTGGAGAAGCATATTAGAGAACCTCTGCTACTAGTCAAAAGGTTATTGGACATCTTGGATCATTGTCCTCTAAATGTGGACCTCCTAGATATTGTTCAGATTGATGACTTAAGGGTAATGTCATTTCTGGATGTTCAATGATGTTTTTGGCATCCTCAATCATAAAACATATATTAAGGTTGTTAAGTTTGTGTAGGCACCACAATAGGATGATGCCCATTCATGTGGGTGGAGGACAATGATCCATGCCAAGTATTTGTTAGATACTTACTTTGCAGATCCACAACTAGAGACAAGGTCAGTATATAAATCTAATTATTCGTAATGACTCTTGTACAAATTCCATTGTGAAACAAGATATAACCTATTGTTCTTGATTGCATGTTTAGAGGATAGCTTTACACTCTCAAGGGGTTCACCTCACAAAATTTTAGTGTACCACGTGCATTCAAAAGAAGGGGTATTTTAATTGAGCTTTTTGAAAAGATTTAACAAGATTACAATAACTACGGGTTTTTTAATTCAACTTAAAAAAAAAATCACTTAGCTCATAAGTAAAGAGGGGTGTTTCTATCAGGGGGAAATTTTAGTTTCTCGAGGGGTTTTTTAAATACCCCTTGAATGCACGTGATACATAGGGTTCTTAGTTGTGCACCCCCCGAGGCTTTACGTCAGTGTATGTGGATGGATATGGATCCATGGTCATAGAAAAGTCCCTAAGTTATGCTCATAAATTATCCTGAGGGAGACGTAGAGAGAGATCCAAAGGTAGTGCTTCTGGAACCAAAGAGCCCACTATCATGGAGGCTACTAATATCATAGAGCCTATTGCTAAAGGGAAGGAGCATACCACCACAAGTGGTATCAAGGAGCAGGGGGTGAGGAAATCATCATAGCTGAGGACAGTCCCAAAGTAGAAGACAATATTTCCAGTAAGGGCCTTCATTGACAGACGGAGGATCCACAACAAACTGATGAGCAGCCTTAGCTTGATTAGTAGCCTTCATAACATCCCGATGACCTGCCTTCATAGTAGCCATCTGCATAGGAGTAGATATTGTCATCATAATTGGACTTTTTTGGCATGTTGGCTAGGCCTCCACTGCTTGAAATCACTTTCTTAAGGACAATCTTGAAAATGTGCTTTCTTAAGTGATTTTGGGCTCTGGAGACATGGCCAACAAGCAAAATTTCTTTGTTAAGAACATTCCTAAGTATCCCTTGGATTAGATTATTTTTTAGGTTTAGCAATCTAAACTATTCTATTTCCTTTCAGATCAAAGGGATCCAAGCAAAGTATCCCAAAAAGGGAGGCTAGATTTTGACTCCCAGATTGTGTCCAGGCAAACTCCTATACTAGGTAGAATCATCAGTCTTTGTGCCAAGAGTTCTATTCCTTTACTGGTTTTATTTTACTGAATGTAGATACTATGTAAAGAAAATTGTTCTTAAGAAAGTTCTTTTGCCTCGAAATTTTATCCAATAAGCCAAATCACTTTCTTTAGCTCAATTCTTGAATTGTGTTAAATTATTCCTTTAAACTCCATTTATGTTGTGGTTCCACTCTCTATTTGGCTGTTTATGCTTTTGAAATATGTTTTCTTGCTAGATCAAAGAGATAAGGGTAAAGGGCAACAAGAAAACATAGTGGAGTTGACTACTGCAATTGTGATCAAGGACCATCCTAGACCAGGTATGTTCATCATTCTATGTATGCTATTCAATGCCATCTGTGCTTAAGAAGTGTGGGGCCTCTATTAAATGTGGATGCAAAGCATTGTTAAAATGTGCTTAAGAAAGTGATTTTGGCTGTTGGATACTGTCCAACAAACCAAATCGCTTTCTTTAGCACAAATCTAGAATTTGTTCTTTGTTAAGCAAATGTTTGCCTTTTTTAGTCATATACATTTAATGCCCTCGTAAGGTCTCTAGCTGCTATTAAATTACTCCTTTTAACACAATTGCTATTATGGTTTTTCTCTCTATTTGGTTGTTTATGCTTTTGAAATATGTTTGCTTGCGAGATAAAAAAGATAAGGGTAAAGGCCTGGGGCGCCAACTCCATTTAGTAAGAATACCTATCAAAATCTTGAGTATGAGATGAATTTAACAATAAGCCATGAGTATAAATTATTCAAATTAGCATGGTTGTGTTCTAAAAGAGCTTTACATATGTCTTTACACCTTGAAATTTAGGTAACACATTAAAAAGCTACATTAATTTGAAAGGAGATGGGTTTTCATATTTTAGTGTATTTTTTGTTTTACCCCCCCCTCCCCCCCATCCAAAAGACCCCCTCCTTGGGCCTCACATATTTTGAAAAATATGTACAAATCTTAAAATCTTATATATTTTTAAAGATATATACCTTATATTTTGTGGGAGAGGAAAAGAGAGGAGAGAATGAGAGAGCGAGGAAGAGGAAAGAGAGGAGAGAAAGAGGGAAAAAAGAGGAAAAGAGGAGGGAAAGAGTAGAGAAAGAAGGAAAGAAGAGGAGGGAATGAGGAGAGAAAGAAGGAAAGAAGAGGAGGGAATGAGGAGAGAAAGAATAGGAGAGAACGAGAGAAAGAAGAGGAGGGAAATAAGAGAGGAAAGAAAAAGAGGAAAAGAAAGGAGAGAAAGTGGAAAGAGAGAAGAGAGGAAAACAAGAGGGAGGAAGAGGAAAGAGAAATCAAGAAAGAGAGGAGAAAAAGAGAGAAATAAAGAGAGAAAGAAAGCAAGAAAGAAAGAGAGAAAGAGAGTTCCTACGCCCATCACTATAGCCAATGCTTAAGGTGCTAGCTATTGCAGGCCAATGTATGCACAAAAAGAAAAACAACAGCTGAAGAGTATGTCTTAGGCATGAAACCGGATGATCCCACTCAGAATTTTGTGTTCCATGTATTTTGCCCTATAAAAGAGATGAAACATTCAATTTCAAGAAACTAGTTAGTGAAAGGAGGAGTTTGGAAAAGCAACATACCAAAGGAATGGAGAGAGGAAACAAAGAGAAGCCTACAAACAAGGACAAAGCATGAAAACAAGAGGTAGAGCTTTCATACTCCTCTCTTTTAGGATTTTTTTCATGTATTATTTTTTCCTTAAGAGAAAGAAAAGGAAAGGAGGAGAGAAACTTTAGAGAAAGGAAGGGAAACTAGAGGAGGGGGAGAAACAAAGACAAAGAAACCAAAAAAACTTGAAATAGAAGTAGATGAGAGAAATTCTTACCTGGAGAAGGAGCTCTTGCAAGTCTTGTGGGTGGAGAGGGAGAATGTAGAAGAGGATAGAGAGGTGGGAGGGGAAGGGGGAATGAGGAGGCAAGGATTGAGGGCGATCGTGAGCTAAAAGCGAGGAACGAGAATGCAAGAAATGAAAACATGAATGTCATCTCGAGAAGGGAAGGTGCAGGTTTTGTCTCCGATGCCATCGGTATGATCGTTAGCATAAGCATCGATATGAGAGTCGATATGGGCATCAATATATACCGACTGACAAAACAGGGGTTTGGGGTTCTGGGGGTTTAGGATTTAGGGTTTTTGGGATAGTTTTGAGAGATTTTAGGGGATTTGAGGGAATTTACAGGGGATTTAGATCCCGAGGTGTTCGAGGTTTAAGGGGATTTAGGGTTTGGGAAAGCGTAGGGGATTTGGATGGGTTTAACGGGTTTAGGGGGGTTGGGGGATGTTGGGAATTTGATGGGGTTTAAGGGTGTTTCAGGGGATTTAGGAAGGATTTAAGAGGGGTTTAGTGGGATTTAGGGGGTGTTGAGGATTTAAGGGGTTTAGGGTTTAGGAAATTTGGATGGGTTTAAGGGGTTTTGGGTACCAGAGAAGGGGTTTGGGGATTTTTGGGGGATTTGGGTGTTTGACTTGATTGGGGGCATTGTTTTGGATGTGTTCAGGTGGAGAGGGTGAGTAGTGACATCTCATTGGATGGGGGGCTATCTCTCGAGAGTGTGGAGTGGCTTTGTGAGAGATTTACTTGTCCTTGCATGCATTGCAGGTGAGGGGTTCATCATCAGTGCCGTATTGTCATGCGCCACTTGCATATGTATGGAGAGGCACCACCAAAAGAGGATATTGGTCATCATGCTAGTGTATCATCGGTAAACCAATGATATTTGAGTGATTCATGGAAATTTATATTGTGTGCATATTGCACACACTAACATTAACCTTATGTCATTATATAGGATGAGGAGAGCAACGAGGGAGCACATAAACCACCACCATAGTTTGAGCCACATGATCCTCTAAAGGAGGATGATGCATCTGGGCTTAGGGGAGCATTTACAAAGGACAATAAGCTTAGTGGCCTCAAGTCCCATGATTGGCACAAGGTCTTAAAGGTATTCTACATGCTAGCTTGAAAGAAGAGTATATAGAACTAAGATTTTGATGCTTTCGTGTAACTAACTTATATGATTGTGACACATTGTTGGCCCTCCTTTGTTGCTTGGGTAGTTTATCTTCCCAATTATATTGAGAGGATGCCTATCGGGAGATGTTAGAAAAGCTATCTACAAGATCAGTGGCATTGTCGGGTATGCTTACTATCATATCACTTCCATATCACCTTCATTATATTTCATACAATTTTAACTGATCGGTATAAAATATTAAATCTTACGAGTGAAAGTGGAATAGGTAGATCTCACAAAAAGAGATATCTATATCAAGTATTGTGTGGGCTAAAGTGGACTCCATTGAAGTTGTGTGCTTGCATGAGAAGCACTTTCCCTGAAGCATTATGATGACTCAGGTGTACTTCCTTGTACACATAGTTGATGAGGTTGCCATTGCAGGAACCGTTCATAGCCATTGGATGTTTTTCCTTGAACGATTTATGAAAATTTGAAGGGATTTGTAAGGTAAGAGATAGACCCAAAGATCTTCGTAGAGGAATGGCTTGTGCAAGATTCATTACTATACATCATAGAGTTTCTTGCATCCATGGAGCCCGATATGCCACATACTTGGAACATCAAGGACGCTGATCGTGTCATTGTAGAGGTTCCCCAAGGTAAAGGGGTTGAAAGAAATATGAGTAGGGATGTTTTTATCGAAGCTATAAATATAAAATCTTGGCAAAAGTTTTGAAGCTCACTTTTTTAGTTTCACAATATTGGTAGAATGTAGTACTTTTTTATATATTTTCTTTTGAATTTTGAAAGAAAAATAGTAAAACTTTACTTTTTTTTTCATAAAAGATTCAAACCTTGGCAAATGTTTCAAACTTTCATTTTTATTAGGGCATACAAACTTTTGATGGCAATATAAAAGATTAGCCTCTTAATGAAACTAACTTGAATAAATCATCCATGAAGATCAATGAAGATGAAAGAGAGAAATTGAATAAGTTTTGTGTCCATAATAGTCCCGATATGCAAAGATGGGTGGAGAGATATGAAGAGGCCAAAGAAAAAAGAATAAATGAGAGGATGAGATTTAGAGTCATGCACACGTGAAGGGTGCCATATCCATTAGACCTTGCTCTTCTCCCAAGCCACACATCACGTGATTGGCTACAAGAAGCTCTTCATGAAGCCAAAGATGATGGAGAGGACGTAATCGATCGAGAGTGGGAGCTTGCAATCGGATGTATGCCACATGTAATTTTCTTACCTTTCTACTTAATTTGGGTATTTATGGTCATAGTCGCTACAAATGCATCATCATTGTTTTAATCATGTTCTTTTGTAGTACAAAAAGTACAATGCATTATGCTCACATGGATGGCATTTTTGTGTGGAATGCATCGATTCAAGGATAGTCACATATGATTGTGGAGTCATGGCTAACTTGGTACAAGATAGCGGAGCAAGCGCTTCTGATACCAATCTTCTCTCCTTGCAGTTAGATTATTGTTGACATCTATGAAGTTGATTTTAGATGATTTAGTATTTTCATTCTTGATGTCAAATGGTTTAGAGCTATCTATAATGGTCCCAATGCTACAGTTTCTTGAGAGACAATAATAGTTTCTTTGCCATTAACTCCACCAGAAAATGATAATTCTATTCTTCCAGAGCATTGTGAATAGGTACAAGATAGGTGCATGTGTACTAATGAATTGATTAAAAGCTAATATCTTTGTTTTCAAACAAATATTGGTAGATGTTCACACACACACACACACACACACACACACACACACACACACACACACACACACACACACACACACATATATATATATTTATATACTTAAGCATAAATTAATATAATTACTAGCATCTAATTTGTATCTTCGAAGTCATAGGTGGTCTTTCATTCAGATCGTTTGGATCCAAGATGGTGGTATAGCTCCTTGAAGCAAACATGTTTTTGAAAATAGAAATGTTGATATGCATATGTCGTTAGAAGATTCAAATAATGATCGCGATGGATCTAGGGAAGAGGATGAAGATGTTCCAAGGTTTAGGGTAGAGTACATGGTGGAGAACTCGTCTCCCTTGTAGATCATGGAGGTTAAGGGTTGAGAAATTTACCCGCAGGAGCCAAAGGATTATCCCCTGGTGGATTTTGCTTTAGGGGGAGCATAGGAGTGGGAGAGGAAGAAGGTGTAAGAGCATGGGGGAAAGAAGAGAGAGGAGCGAGGAGAAGGAGGAGGAGGAGGGAAGAGGAGAAGGGAGGAGGAGGGAGGAGAGGGAGAAGGAGAAGGAGGGAGGAGGAGGAGGAGAGGAGGGAGGAGGAGGAGGAAGAGGGAGGAGGAGAAGGAGGGGGGAGGAGGGAGGAGGAGAGGGGGAGGATGGGTTGCAAGGTTGGAGGGGAGGGGAGGAGTTGCAAGGTTATAACATGCTTTTGGATGTGGAGTGCAAGGAAGCATGGACACTTGAGACAATTGCTTGGAATACCAAAGTAGAACTCAACACAATGTCCCAAAGAGTGTGGGCTTCATTCCATTATGGGGCATTTATACAAGTTGGAGAGCTTTTCTCTGCATGTAGGAATTGTAAGACAGTCTCTCTGTATGTGTAGAACTTGCATATAGAAGTTGCATGTAGGAGTTGCATGTAGGAGTCTCATATAGAACTCGCATGTAGGAGTGGCATGTAGGAGTTGCATCTAGAACCAACATGTAGAAATCACATGTAGGAGTGGCATGTAGAACTCGCATGTAGGAGTCACATGTAGGAGTTACATGTAGAACTCGCATGTAGGAGTTGCATGTATAACTCGCATGTAGGAGTTGCATGTAGAACTCGCATGTAGGAGTTTCATGTAGAACTTGCATGTAGGACTTGCATGTAGAACTCGCATGTAGATCTCGCATGTAGGACTTGCATGTAGAACTCGCATGTAGAACTTGCAAGTTGGATTTCTAGGAGGGATTATTTCTAGCTTTATGCAAGTACAAGCGGAGCTTTGCTGCTACTCTACACACACATTGTGTTCTACCTAAGTCCATGTTGACACAGAGACAACATACTCCCGGATCCATTTTATTACCTGTTCTCGGGTTATGGCTTATTTTGATTTCAGAGTTGGGATGCCATGTGCATAACCTAGTGGTTGTTGAGCTTGTGGCATGCGAGTCATTCCTGTCGTAATGATTTTTCACATACAATTTGTGGTCTATAGTCAGGAAGCTTATCTCCTCTTAAGGAGGGGTAGACAACTGTGAATTTTAGAGGGGATCTTGTTGCTGAGGTTGCAGACTCTGCCATTGAATCTTCTTGGTAAGAGGTTTGATGGGGGTCTTGTTGTTGAGGCCAGCTAGCATTTCTTGCTATCTTGCATACATAATGGATGCGATTGCACCCGTATCATTGAGCTTGTAGAGATAAGTTTGTATGTAGGTCTGATATTTTTGCATATAGGAGACAACTGTGATGTTTGGCAGGGGTCTCGTTGCTAAGGCTACAGACTCTTTTGCCAATTCATCTTGAGTTTTGGCATAGCTTCTTGTCTTGCTTATGAATTCATTGCATGCTTTGAGAGTATGGAATGAAAGTGTGTGATACTATTATTAATGCAATCTATTATATGCTTATGCAAAATTGTGTGAGTGCGTGTGATGTGTCTAACTATATGCTTATTTGTGGGATTTAATAGGGAAACTAAGACTCAATCATCCCTACTACGAAATTGATTAGGTCTTCCTAAATGTGCAAAAATGTGCATATGCCAGTGAGTGTGTGTGTAACAATCTAGTGCAAAGTATATGTGCATAAACATGCATATACTAGTGAGTGCTCGTGATACAATCTAATTATAACTAAGGAAGACTTGGTTTCCCAAATCTTTGTTTTTGTCGAGGGTGGCTTGTGTGTTGAAGTAGTATCGCTTCAGTCGGCTCCCATTTATTGTTGTGTTAAATTGGACTCCATCCAATGTGTCTAGCAGCACAGCTCCGATGGGATTCATCTTTCTTACTCGGTAGCATCCTTAACCTAGATACTTCAGTTTTCCCTTGTGTACTTTGGCATTGTATAACAAGACCAAGTCACCTTCCTTAATGTCTTTAGCTTTAGGATTTCTATCAAACCATGTTTTTCTTCTGCGTTTTTCTATTATCATGGCAAGGTAGACGACTAGTCTTGTTTTTGTATGCTTCTCCAGCTGATAGAGTCTTTCTTTCAAGGATTCATGGTCTCCCATGCATTCCTATACTACTATGCATAGGCTTGGTATTACAACTTCTAGTGGGACCATAGCTTCAAGGCCATACACCAATTGAAATGGTGTGTTCCCTGTACTGACCTTGAGTGTGGTTCTATATGTCCATAAGGGTGCATTCAGTTTCTCTGCCCAATCAGAACGCTGTGGTTCTACTACCTTGGTGAGGATAATGCATATTATTTTGTTGGTGGATTCGGGCTTTCCATTCCCTTGGGGGTAGTAGGGTGTGCTTTTTCTATGGATTACCATAAAGCCAGACAAGAGTTCTTGGATTACCTCATTAACAAAATGTGGGCCTCTATCCAACACAATTTCAATGGGGCATCTGAATCGAGTGATCACATTTTCGTATAAGAATCTTGCTGTGCTTCTTGCATCTGCCTTTCTGATTGCTTTAGCTTCAGCCCATTTTGTAAAGTAATCAGTGGCCACAATGATGTAGCATGCCTGTGTTCCTTTTGCTTATCGGATGGATGGGACCCACATAGTCAATTCCCCATTTTTCAAATGGTTTTTATGCAACAACTGTTGTTAGGGGATTGAAGTCTTTGTGTTGTGGTCTAGTAGTCCGTTGGCATACATCACAACATTTTACATATTCATAGGCATTTGTCCATAGTGTTGGCCATCACCAATAGCCTGCGAGGAGAACTTTTCTTGGTGTGGCTTCCCCTTGAAGTGTCCTCCTGCAATGCCTTCATGGACTTCACTCATGATTAGCATGTTCTCATGAGGCATTACACATCTTCTTAATACCTGGTCCTTGCCCATCTTGTACATAGCTGTCTTGCAATGAGTTGATAGGGTGCAGACTTTAGAATTAGTTTTCTGGCATCTACTGCTTTCATTTCAGGGGGTGGTCTTCTTGTCATTAAGTACCCAATGATATCTCCACACCACTCTGGAATAGCATCTATTTGAAATAGTGTGGCATTTGGTAAGTCGTGTTCTACTCTAGTGGCTTCTTCTCTCGACTTGACATGATACATGTGATCGGCGATGTAGTGTCTTCTTCTCCCGACTTGACATGATACATGTGATCGGCGATGTAGTGTTGGGCACCTTTGCAGACCACTATTTTGAAGTTGAATTCTTGAAGCAAGAGGAGCCATCTGGTTATTCTTCCTATTGTACACGGACGGTTCACAAGATAAAGCAATGCTTGATAGTCAGTCTAGAAGACAAAATCATTTGCCAGTAGATAGTGTCAAAATTTCTTTACACTATACACCATTGCTAGGGCTTCTCTTTCTGTGGTGGTATAGTTGATCTCTGCATCATTGAGTTGTCGACTGGTGAAGTAGAATGGGTAGTCTTTCTTATGTTCACCAGGGTGACAAAGCACACTCCCAATTGCATACTTGGATCCATCAGTATGAACATGAAAATCAATATCCCAATTGGGAGATATAAGGATGGGTGCTGTGATTAGGTGCCACTTCTCAAAGGCTTGGTCGCACTCTTCGGTCCATAAGAATGCCACTAATAATTTGTAAAGTGGTCTAGTTATATCATGGCATATTGCAATATAAATCTTTTATAATAGCTGGAGTGTCCCATAAAGACCTGTACACATTTGGAATTTGTAGGAGGAGGCAATTCCACGATGATTTTGATTTTGTCCATGTCAGTTGTGCAATCCTATGTTAAGAGAAGATGTGTCCCAAAACAACTCCGTGGGTGACCATGAATGGATGACATAATAGAACTCCAACTCTCCCAAGCTACCACAAATGCACAAGAGGTGTAGTACGGAGAAATCCTAGATATCACATGTATTCAAGAGGTATTCAAAATACCCCTCAACTAAAAAAATTTCATCAATAAGGCCACCCATCTTCACTTATAAACTAAAGATTTTTTTCTAAAATTTAATTAAAAACCCCCCCTGTTAGATTTTTCCAAAAAGTGGAATTAAAATACCCCACCTTTTGAATGGACTTGGTATACTAAAAATTTATCGGTGAGCCCCCTGACACAGAAAATGCGAGAATTCCATAAGCATAGATGGTTCTTCACAGCATTGTCTTAGGTTTGATGACAAATTACAAGATGCTCAAACTTATTCATGGAAGTGAGACAATGCAATAATTTATCTCATACTTTTTCACATTTATGAGCTCAACAACAGTCATCATTGGAAGTGTCTTTTAGAGTACAACACATAGAAAAGAACAGATTGGTGTTTTTAAAGTAGTTTATTGCATCGATTATTCTTTGAATATAGTGTAGAACCCACATTGCAAAAAGAACATAGCTTCTATAGCAAAGGCTAGTTCTAAATTTACAATTCCAAATTACAATGCATACTACAATAATATATGTAAGAAGACATTCAATAAGTTGTCTTTAATGTTATTGAGAAAACTTCATTTACTATCATCAACAATGGATCCAAAAATGTTTACAAGAGGCCCTTGATTAATATCATGGTCATAACACTTGTTGGCGAGGCCTTTTGTCAATCCACACACACAAGTGGCCATGCTAGCTAGAGTGTAAATCTTCAAGCAGTTGGAAAGAGAAATTGAGGACGTGGGTCCAAATAATGTTATCCAAGTGATCATTAACAATGCAAAGAACTATGAAAAATATGAAAAACTAACAAACCTGAATATCCTTGCTAGGCCTCACACATTCTCCTACCATTATCTTGATCTAGGTTTGTGAATATTGAAACAATACTCGAGGCCTAATTCTTCAGAAAAGATGTGGATGAGGGTCAAAAGTCATGATACACTTTCCTAACCATGAAATATTGTTGTGAAACTTCAGAAACAAGCAACCCATAGTAAATCGATTCAAGTTTCTTAAGCTTAGAGAAACACAATTCGGGACAAATACATAATGTTAGATCATCTTCCCAAGTTACAAGTGAGTTGTATTCAAAACTCTATTCCATGTAGAGGCACTGGAGTGGATAGCTAAGTCACACACAAAGTTGTAGCTTAGCCAAAATTCATTGGACTAAAGGCCCTTTGTAATGATGCTAGCTTTTGGAAGAGAATAATAGATGTAAGGGATGTAATGATACCCATTTAGTTTGCTATCTACAATCTAGATGTGAAAGGGTTGTGCATGGGCAATGCATACATGGCTTCATGGGCTATAGAGTAGGATGTAATGAAGGAAAACATAAGGCATGGCAAGAATGGCTATAGTGCATAGCACACTATTGGAAAAAATATGCTAGCCACCCATGGTGGGGATATGAGCTCAATATTAATGTGTAGATAATGCAAGCCAATTGGCATCAGCTTCTAGGAAGATTCTTTGAATATAACAATGAATATGCAAATGCTGTCAAGGAACTAATGACATTCCATAGCAAGGCAAGATAATTTGCATTTCAAAGAATAAAAGGATCAATTCATGATTGGGTGTAGCCAATCACGAAAATATTTTAGGGGAAATTTTGGGGGTGGAATGCCACATGCTGGTGGGTGATATTTTGAATTTTGTACTGACTCGTGCCCTCACTGCTATGTTTCTCAGCATAATGATTGCCTTACTAGTGTAACGATGGGATGAAATCTATAAAAAATTTGATGTTCTAAACACCGTAGAGATCGACATATGTCACTACATCAGAAATTTAGCCCTTTTTGCACCATCTTTGTAGTGCATCTTTGTGTAGCATACTATCCATAGTTTGTTCTATCATCTGCCCATGGCTCACCACATGTCATCTACTCTGCACCTCACCACTTGTCATCTATTTGCATCTTTTTTACTCTAATATAGATTCACAACCACCATGCTGATGTTGGCTTGGTGTGACCACCACGCTGATTCTTGGAGGTGGCTATATCTACTCATAATTAAACCAACGAAAATGTATTTACCTTAATTGGATGGGTGACATGAAACCCGCATTGGAGTCCTAGAATTATTTATACATTTCACATTGAGGGATCCTAAATGAGTGGTTAAAAGCTAAAAGTTAATCCTATATAAAGGAAAATATAGTTTCTTATGCAACCACCATGCTCGTTGTTTTTAGTGTGGGTAGTAGTTAAACCTAAACCAAAGCAAATGCATTTCCTTGCAACCATAATTAAACCAACGAAAATGTATTTACCTTAATTGGATGGGTGACATGAAACTTGCATTGGAGTCCCAGAATTATTTATACATTTCACATTGAGGGATCCTAAATGAGTGGTTAAAAGCTAAAAGTTAATCCTATATAAAGGAAAATATAGTTTCTTATGCAGCCACCATGCTCGTTCTTTTTAGTGTGGGTAGTAGTTAAATCTAAACCAAAGCAAATGCATTTCCTTGCAACCAGCATGTTGGTTTTTGAAACTATTTCAGTGCTACTTGCAGTTTCTCCTAAACCAAGGAAAATGTATTTCCTTGTGCAACCACCAAATTGGTTCTATTTTAGTACAGGTTGCAAGGAAAATGTATTTCCTTGCAACCACAATGCTACTTCTTGGAACTATTTTAGTGCTACTTTGTAGTTAATCCTAAAACCAAGGAGAATGCACGAGTTAGTTTTGCAACAACTGCAACCAGCAATGGCTCCGATAATAGTATTATTTATACTAAAGTTCCAAAAGAGATTACACCCGGTGTGTATAACAACTCATCCATTGCTAAGAGCAAAGGTTGAATAAAGAGATTACATCCAAAGGCAGTTTATAACAAATCAACTATACTGAGAGATTCATCCATCAAAAAATTGAACAAAAGGGATTACATATACGTCCAAAGATAGTTTATAAAAAATAAGAGCTCGTCAATTGTCGAGAGTCTCATGGAGCAAAACATTAGCTTCAAGCAATCACTCCATTGGTTCTTGGAGTTATAAATTATCTAGGATTAAGTATTTCCTTATGCAACCACCTAGACTACTACACGGGCAAGATGATGATGTTGGCTTGGAGCAACCACCATGCTGGTTCTTTGAGTTATTTTATATTTAGTATTAGTTGTAGTTAATCCTAAACCATTGAATTATATTTTCTCACCCTTCAAGGGTCCCCTTTCAAGTCAATATGTCCCTTGAGGGGTCCCTTTTAATGGTGAGCACCATATCGACAAATAGACCTTGCCCCTCAAGGAGACCCCTCAAGGGCCATATCGACACTTGCATTTTTGATACTTAATTGCATTTTCCTAGATGTATTTCCTTACACAACCACTGCCATTGGTTCTTGGAGATATTTTAGTTCTAAACCAAGGAGAATGTAGCTCCTATTTTGGAGCTATTTTAGTCCTATTTTAGTAGTCCTATCTTAGTAGTCCTTGTGCAACAACTGCACTATTTTTAAAAAAATGGCCTGCATTAAAAAAAGGGGCTCCCTCTGACATTTGGGATACATCATAAGTATGTAGCAAGAAAAGGGATGCACATGGGATATACATAAACCATGAGTTGAGAAATATGAATTTTTCTACCAAGTGCATACCATAACCTACCATTCAAAATAAATAAATAAATAAATCTTGAAGATCCCATGCTTGATCCGGCATGCTAGGCCTCTTTGCATATTGGATCAAGCATGTGCTCTTGGAGACCTTTTTTATAAAAAAATTATATTCTTCGCATGCCAAGTGTAGGCTAAGTTCTTGCCATAACCAACTTAAAAAAAAAAAGGGCTCCAAGAGTCCTTGCTTGAGGCGATGCAAGGGATCTTGGAGCCCTTTTTATTATTATCTTAAAACCTTTGCATGTCAAGTCCATTCTAACTTCATGCCATAACCAACCTTTAAAAAAAATAAAAAAAATGACCTCCATTCAAAAAAGGTTCTCTCTGTGACATTTGGGTAGCTCACATTTAGGTCAATGGTCTTTAATAATGACATTGGGAGTTCATAACTAAGGCAATAATCTCTCATTTGTGCGCTCACATCTAAGGTGGTGTTCTCTAATTTATGGGCTCACATATAAGGCATGATTGTAATGGTTATAAGGCATCTACAACTTTATATTCCCTCTTTCATATTTAATTTTCCTTTAAAGTTCTTGCATGAGTTTGGTCTATCTAGCTCAAAGTTAGTTATGTTATAGCATTGCCGGTTGGCAACTTTCCAACTCATCTTTATTCACTTAATATCAATTGAAATTAGGTATCCTACTATTGTAAACTTAAAGAGGATTTTACTATATACGCCATTTTATGTTCTTGATATCAATACAAATTAGATACCCTATTGTTACAATGGAGGAATGCTGTCTTTTTTTAAAAGTAGTCTTTGGAATGGTGGCCCTTGCAGTACTAATCTTTTCTATTTTCCATTTTTCTTTTCTTGTGATAGGTTGCACCACCATGGTCGTGGCTCGTCACTCCTCTTCTTCTATCTTTTGTATTTCTTTTGCATGCAACGGTTGTGTTGCTTCTTCATTTTTGTGTTCAAACAACATAGCATCTTCTTTTGTTTCTATGTCAAAGAGTTTGCATGCATACCGTTGATGTGGGGCTTCTTGTCTAGGCTACTTATGAACGAAACTAACATCCCTTTGATCTTACTTGTTCCCTCTCTATAACTAAACAAATTAGCATTCCTCTAATCATGCTCATGCCCTCTCTTTTTCTAAACCAAACTGGCATCCCTCTGATCCTGCTTGTGCCTTCTCTACTCTTGACCAAAATCATGTTCTATCTTGCATGAAGATGTCTTAAAGTACTCAACAATAATCTTTTGACACAGCCTACTTGCCTCCACACTCAGAAATTTACTCCATTCATCCATGAGAGACTCCAATGGAGCTCATAATTCTATAAAGTTTGATGGTGGAGGATGTTTTATATAAGACTTTCTCCCTATCCGTTTGTGGCATACATCCTTCTTATTGGTGGGTGACACACGAGTTTGCATTGACTAAAAGGAGAACACCAAGTCCTTCACTTCCTGGGTGATGATGCTACTACGTGCTTGCCATCAGCAAGTGGAAAGGGGGAGATTTTCATCCTCCTTTAAAAGGAGTTTAGATTTTGCTGCAATGAATGTTTAAAACTCTTAAAGTTGTTGAACTATTTAGATTGGAAGCCCCTTCTGTCCCATCGTTCACTAACATCATCAAACTAGACCTTTTGAAAAATAGTTCATTTGATGACTTTGGTCGCTTCACCGTTTCGAGGGTATTGCGAACACCACATAGGAGAGCTACCTAAACACTAGATTCATCTTTTGTTTCTTGTAGTTGAGCTACTATCAGGGTAAGATGTGCCTGTAATCTATCCTGCTCCACTGTCCATTCCAACTGTTTATTGATGAGCAAAAAACATTGCCACATCATGACACACTTTTTTCCTCTTTCTTTCATCAGTAGTGAGATTGGAATCTTGAAGCCTTGCTTTGTTGCATTGTTCCCTTTTTCTTCTTGCTTCATATTCCATTATAGCTGTGCGTGGGTCTTGAGCACAATGGGTACACGTTAATGATGCAGGGATGGAGCATCTGCACAAATCATTGTGGCTTCTTGAAATCATTTGCGTGCCCTCCATGTTAAAGAAACTATGTCTTAACAGTGCAACACAACAACCATTGAGCAAGAGCATCACTGAACATATCGTATAACAATGTGTTTGCAGAGAAATAAAACAATCGAAGAGCATGAGAGAGAGAGTCTGCAGGCTATAGTTGCTTAAGAGCATCAAATTTCAAGAGACACCTGACAGGAACTAAACCCACAACCATGTTTCTTGTCTTTAGACAGCTGGCCGAGTAGAGAGCATTACCAGAATTGTAGAATCAGCACAAGCAACAGTGCATTTTCCATGAATGTTAATAGACCAACATTGTGGAAGGAATTTCTTGGAACTGTTTGAATTGATATTAGAGACCAGCAACAAATTAATCGAAATTGATACATACACACACACAGACACACACAGACACACACAGACACACACAGACACACACACACACAGACACACACACACACACACACACACACACACACACACACACACACACACACACACACACACACACACACACACACACAGATAGCTCAAAGCACCTTCCTCTTATGCAGGTGAAAGACAAACAAACAGAGCTCGGATGCAAGGAGGGAGAATGAGAGAGACAGAGAGAGAGTGACAGAGACAGAGACAAAGACAGAGACAGAGATAGAGAGGAGGTCATGGAGGACAGAGACATGACATCGAGGTCATTACAAGAAGACGTGTAGCTGAATTCAATTATGGGCTACATTTTAAAATTTTCATACATTGTACACTGCAGAGCACTATTAAAAGCACCAACATAGTGATGTCCTGGACACCACCTTTTGTACCACCTTATCATGCATCCACCCAGAGAGTTAAAGGCATCGACATCAACATCTACATCAACACGTAATAGCTATAATGAAGAACAAGCATTGTTTAGTAAAAAATCAATGAAGTGCTACCATTGCAGAAGGATGGGTCACTATCAAAGTGACTGCAGACTGAAGAACAAACCAAAGTGCTACCATTGCAGAAGGATGGGTCACTATCAAAGTGACTGCAGAGTGAAGAACAAACCAAAATGTCACCATTACAAGAAGCTGGGACACAAGGAAGAAGATTGTAGATTAAAGAACCCACAAGTCAACTATGTGGAGTCATCATCAAGCCATGAACAGAATGACAAAAACAACATGTATTGAGAAGCAACATCCTTGCCACCTTCAGCCCATATGTTTGTAAATCAAACCTGACCATTTGAGAGTAGCCATGTAAGCACCCAGGGGAGGATTTGATCTTGTAATTCACATCTGACCACCTTACAGTAGCCAAAGGATCATGGCACCAAGGGGAAGTGTTGAGAGTTGTGGTGCCATGAGCACATAATTTGAGGTTAAGGTATGGCATAGGAAAGAATCAAAGTAGCCGCCCTAGGATGTGGACTACATGATGTGGATATGTGGATCAAGGATATCCACAAGGAGAGATATGGATCAGAGGATCCCACATGTGTTGACTATTTAAAGGGCTCTCTCTATACAAGAAGACTATTATGTATTGTTGATGATACAGATTGAAATAGATTGAGTGTTTTCAATTTGGTTTCTCTCTCTGCATGTTTTTCATTATATGCTTTATGCCTCCGTAGTTCTTACATTGATCTTATGTACACTAGGCTTAGCATGATCCCACTTTATTGACACGATGAACATGACAATGTGGAGTTCTGGGTTGCAAAAGTGATGGATGTGAGCATAGATGACTAGGGGAGATTTACAACATTTATAGTTGTATGGTATAAACCAAGGGGTAGTGTGACATGAAGTTGGGGGTAATAAACTTCACGCACCTATTCACTTCCTACTACTTTCGAGCTGACTGACAAAGATATTTATCATTGAGAATGGGACATTGAAAAGAAGCTTTTATGCCAAGATACCACACCATACTTTCCTCCCTTAGATGAGAATGAAGATGGTAACATCCCAAGTGATGTTATACTCCAGCATAGGGAGAAGGAAAGGATGTGCAGAGGCCATAATCTCAGTGAGCCGGTCTGCACCAAAGAGAAGAGCGATATGTTGTTGAAAGAAGATCTTGCGGCTCAACATGACATGAACTGATATATATCGAGGAGTTTGAAGGGGCTGATTGGGTCGGATGGGTAGATTCCAAGGAAACATTGCACCTCCTTCATAGACACCTTTACACTTAGCTCAAAACACTCTACAAACTATCATTAGGCACAAAGGCCTATAACTTTTAGTAGAGAAATGATATCAAAGATTCAAACACACAGCAAGATGTGCCTTAAGATGGGCTTCGCGTTGATATAAGTTTCGTTGAAAACAGATAGACGGTTGAAGAGATATGGACAATTTACTAGAAGGGAGTAAAAAAGGGGTCAAACTATCATGAAAACTGCCCTCCACCCATGCTACTTTTGCCTGAGCAGGATGCTCCCTTAAGACTCCACCTTCTCGAGAAACCGATGGACCATGTGTGCATAGTGAGTAGCCGAATAGAAAGAACTTTTAAGGCTTTGAAAGAAAGAAAAGGGAAGAGACACTCAAGAGAGAGAGAACCTGAAGTGACCTTCATTACCAATAGAGTGAGAATCCACTCCAACACTATAAACACAAGGGAGAAGAAGAGGTTTCATACATACAAGAGGGAGCGGAAGCTCCAAGACTACTCATAGAGAGAGAATAAACTATGCATGTAGATTCCTTTCCCCATCAATCACATAAGCATGTATGTCACCATCCATGTCCTTTTTGGCTACTCTTGCCATTTGTCCCATCACAAGATGCTTAAGACTCTTAAAATATTGAGAAAGTCAAGAGTCGCACCACATGGAGCCCATAGGGACCCTCTCTTTTCTACATGTCCACATCCTCCTTATTCCACATAAGAATTCTAGAAGGATTCCTCTTGACTTCACACTCCTCCACATGCCTTCCACATGCTTGGCATGTGGCCTCTCTTATATTATTGGAACACATGGACATGAGCCCACCTCTTTATATGACTCACTCTTCCTATTTTCTAAAAACTCCATAATAATATCCCATACACAAATAATTCTCACCCCATACCAAGGTATTTATAATTCATACCAATGTTATTTACAATGAGCCATTCCAATCATCCTCTCAATCCCATACAATATCATAGAAAATAGAAATAAGTGAGAGCTGCTAGGCTATCACTTGATACTCAAACTCTTATAAAACATAGAGAAAAACAATACCAATGCCAAATTAAAAATATCAATTTTTGGCGTGACATCTTTCCCCCCCCAGCAGATCCTCTCTTGTAATAGAAAGGGCCTGCTGGCCCTCAAGGTGGTCGAGCATAGAAGAATTTAAGGCGATACTCATTGGTGCATCCGGGTATCACCATGCCATCAACATCCTCAAGCTGATAGGTTCCATTCGTAAACTTCTTTTTGACTTGATATGGTCCCTCCCATTGGCCGATAAACTTTTTGTCTAGCTGCTTGTCCAGACGGCTATCAAATCTCATTACCAAATCTCCTTCTATAATATCTTTCTTCTTGCGTAATTTGGTGTCAAAACGGGCCTTGCGCTTTTTTTTGAGAAGATTTCAAGTTTTGTAAGGCCTGTAATCTGCATTCATCCAAGGCTTCTAACTATACCAAGCATTGAGCATAGGCATCCTCTTGTCCTTCTACTCTTGCAACAGTTGTGCGAAGACTATGTATCTCCAATTCAATGGGTAAAATGGCTTCTATTCCATACACTAGTTGGAATGGTGTAAACCCAATAGCTAGCTTGTGTGTGGTTCTGTAAGCCCATAAAACTTTTTCCAAGTGCCTATCCCAATGCCTTTTCTTGGTGTCTACAAGCTTTCCTATTGAATTGCACAACAATCCATTTGTTTTCTTAACCAAGCCATTACATTGGGAATAGTATGGCATGGACATGCTATGATTTATCTTTAGCTTATGCACCATATATTCAATTAGTTCATTTCTAAAAGAGGTTCCTCCATCAGTGAGAATTTCCAAAGGACATCCAAAGCGTGAACAAATTTGATCAAAGAGAAATTTTGCAACTGTGCTTGCCTTGCTATTGACTATGGCCTTGGCCTCTGCCCACCGATTTGCATAATCTGTGGCCATCAATAAATAATGCTTACCTTGAGATGAGTGAGGGAGTGGTCCCACAAAGTTCAACCCCCACCTCTCAAATGGTTTATATGCTGCAATAGGCTTTAAGGGACAAGGAATCAACTGTCGCCTTCCAAACTTTTGGCATACTTTACAACTTCGACACCATTCATATACATCCTTATGGAGGCGTGGCCAAAAGTAACCAATCTCTGCTTCTGTTGTGGAGTTAGCCCTCGAGGAAACATGCCTTCTTCCACATATTGATGAACATCTTGTAGTTTTGGCCATCTAGTGTCTACCCAAGAAACCACTCCCTAGTCTAGTACTATAATGGCTTTAGCTAACTCATCTACCCTTTGATTTTCCTTTCTGTTTATATGAACAAACTTGCAAAAATCAACCGACTACATTGTGCCATAGCCTTTTGATTAAGCTCCTTCAAATGAGGACTTCTTGTCTTGTAATGCCCTTGCATTTGCTTTCTAATAGGCTGAGAATCTCCTCTTACTTCCAATTCTTTAACTTGACTTTGAAGACAACCCTCCAGACCAAGAATCAAAGCATTATACTCAGCTGCATTGTTAGTTGTGATACCTAGAAGCTCTTGTCCTCTTGCCCACACTTCTTGACCTTTAGAATTCATCAAGACCATCCCCCGGCTCCTTGTTGGGGTGAAGGACTAAAAGCCCCATCAAAATACAAAACAAAAGCTATTGGTGGTATATCTCTTTCATCTTTAATGTTCTCCTTACATTTCTTTTCTTCTCCTAGATCCTCCCATCCGCCATAGTGAACCTAGTGGTATTTTTAGTTACAAAAGAGACCACTATCTCTGTGAAATCATCACAAAAGCATTGATAATACTTGCTCTTTCCTAGAATTTTGTGAACACTAGTGACACTCTCATGACTTGGCAATGCCATGATTGCTTGAAGCTTGTCAGGATCCATTTGCAGGCCTTTTTTAGACACAATATGCCCCAACAAGACTACTTTTATTTGAGCCAAATGACACTTGCTAGGATTTAGACACCCTTTTGCTTCATCAATCCTAGCTAAGGCCATCTTTAACTTCTCCATGTGATCTATGCACCGAGAATAAATGCAAAAAATCATCCAAAAACACCCTTATGAACTTTCCCAAGTAAGGCTCTAGGACTTGACTCATGAACCTTTGAAATGTAGCTGGTGCATTGGTTAATCCAAAAGGCATCACTCTGTAAGCAAAAACTCCCCAAGGTGTGACAAATGATGTTTTCTTTTGATCTTCCTCCCGAATACGAATTTGAAAGTACCCAAAATACCCATCACATATAGAATACATCTCATGCCTTGGTACTTGGTCTAGTATTTCATCTTGGAATGGCAAAGGAAAAGATCCCTCTTAGTGCATGCATTCAAAGGACGAAAGTCCACACAAACCCGCCACTTATTTCCTTTCTTTGGTGTGACAACTACAAGAGATATCCATTCTGAATCATCAATAGGAAAGATGAATCCTGCCTCAAGCAGTTGTGTTATCTCTTTCTCTAGTGCCTCAGCTTGGATCACCCCCAATCGCCTTAAGCGTTGCACAACTGTCTTGCTTTCTGGCTTCAACTCAATCTTGTGCTCCACAAGAGAGACTGGTCAAACCTGTGAATAGCTTGTTGCAAAGAGACATGGAAAATCATCTAACATATCCAAGTACTGGAGCTTCTCACTACCTGATAGAGAATCACCAAGAAGCTCTTCATTGCATTGGCGTCGTTTAGTGTGCTCCACATCCTCCACATGAAGTGTCTCTACAGGATCTTCTTGCACCACCACCTTGTTCCTTCCTGACTCATCTCGATCAGCACTAAGACAAAGACCAAAGGCCACTCCTTCCACCTTACCCTCTGAGTTGGACTCCTCAGAGCTACACCCTGTCTCTTCTTCTCCATTGGTTAGCTTGAACTCTCTGATGTCGAAGACTCCTCCTTGACAACTTCCTTTTTGTGGCTTCTAATGTTGTAGTGCACCTTCTTATCATTTCCTTGCAAAATCAATTCTCAAGTATCCCATTTTTGAATAGTCTTCACCTTGCGTAGCCAAGGCCTTCCCAAAATCAATGGATAGGCACGTGCATCTGGCTTGGTAGGGATCACCTTAAAAGTAGTCGGCACAGAAATTCCACATACATCCACTTCTAGATTCTTCACAACTCCCAAGGTCTTAACCCTAGTGTTGTCAGCCAATTTGATGCGATAAGGAGAGGTAGTACTAGAGTATTTTAAATCAGCATCTATCATGGTCTTCTCACTCATGACATTAATCGATGCACCTCCATCAATGTACACATTAGAAATCACTTGACATCAATGATCACATCAACCATAGGTACATCATCACGAACATCTATATCTACCTTTTGAACAACATGAATGGCACTTTTCTTCTTTTTCTTCTTTGACACTCTTGTGCTTGCTAGCTTTCCCCATTCCTTCCGTAGTTTTGGAGACAAAGCAAGTAATTGACCAAAAGTGATATGAGCTTCCTTTTCTTTAAGGTCAGACAACAAGTCATAGCTTCTGATTCTTTGTCCTGAAGGAAAGTTTGACTGGCTAATTCTCCTTCTAGATGCCTTCTTTTTCTTACTATGGTGTTCCTCTTCTTGATGTTCCTCATCTACTTCTTCCTTGCTTTCTTCTTCTTCTTTTGCTTTACCACGCCTCCATTTAGCCATCATCACCTCTCTTTCCTCATCCCCTGAAGAAGCTTCTAACAAGGATACTTGTTTTTCTTCTTTCTTTCTCAATCTAGGACACTCGGGACGAGTGACGTTTTTCATTACATTCATAGCAAGTGACCCCACTCTTATCTCGAGGCCTATCTTCACTCTTTGGTGCTCTAGGTTGTCGTGCATTAACCAAATGCAATTTCAAATAAGCAAACTCTGTCATCAATTTGGAGATATTATGATCTGACTCAAAGGACTTTGGTACCTGAGGAGCACCCATTACCTCCACCTTAGAAGTTGAAGCTGTTGAAGACACAAAAGAGGATTTGATCTTTAGAGAAGCTTCTTTCTTGTTCACAATGCGAAATGCCTCCATGTATGTTGTTGGATCTTTACTCATTACTTTTGAGTGAAGACAAGGCTCCAAAGCCATAACAAATTTGCTCATCTTTAAGTGCTCCATCCTTGAGAGACTTTGAGGGGTCGATGATGCAGATGCCACAGCTTGCAAAGCTGCCCTTTCATACTTTGTCCATAAAGTTTCATATCGGATTGCCAACGCAGAGACCATCTCACCCTCTCCTTGATAGAACCGGTCCAACTGCAACATCAAAGCATTTGGTGACTCCACTACCCAAATCTCTGCTTCATTGCTACCACCAATTGGTCCCAGTCCTCCTTGGTAGAGTTCGGTAAGGTCTCATGCCAACTCAAGGCTATACCTTCAAGAAAATTAGGCAAAATCTCCGCCCGATCCTTCATGGACCATCCAGAAAGCTGGCATCCTCAAACAAAATCTTGAAGATAAGACTCTGAGTCTTCCCCTTGGGTCCCTCGAAACACTAGAATCTTCACCATGATGAAACACAAAAAGGAAACACCAAGATCAAAATAATATCCCAAACAAGATCCAAATAAGATCCCACAGAGCTTAGTATACCAAGACCAACTTATTATTCATAACCACTTGTTGAAAACCCTCCACAATGTGATCCTCAACAAAATCTTCAAAAATAGGAGACCAACCAGCACAATGAAAACATTGTGTATACATGCATTCCAGAATCACCCTTCGCACAATAGGAAGTGCACATAAAAGCTTCAAGATATTGTACTCTTCATCATTTGCATAGCAAAAGAAGTTGAAAGCATTAAGAATCACCACTCCATTGTTATAGTCAAAAACTACCCAAAGACTCAACTTTTCTTCACACCAAGTTGCCAGTGCATGAAACAATCCCCAATCTATCATTGTGCCTGCTGATGGTGTTGTCGATTCACCAACATATTCAATAGTGCAAACATAAAGGATATGATCATGGTGATTGTGCGAATAGCTTGAGCATCACCTTCACCATCTTCAAGTTCTCTAAACACATGCCTATACTAGGCATAACATGCAATCAAGTACACCCGAGACCATTTAGTAAGGTGGGACGAATCCAATACCAAACGTACCCGACGTCTCCACCAAAAGATGTGACATGAAGTTGGGGGTAATAAACTTCACGCACCTCTTCACTTCCTGCTGCTTTCGAACTGATCGACAAAGATATTTATAATTGAGAATGGGACATTAAAAAGAAGCTTTTATGCCAAGATACCACACCATACTTTCCTCCCTTAGATGAGAATGAAGATGGTAACATCCCAAGTGATGTTGTACTCAAGCATAGGGAGAAGGAAAGGATTAGTAGAGGCCATAATCTCACCGAGCCGGTCTATGCCAAAGAGAAGAGTGATATGTTATTGAAAGAAGATCTTGTGTCTCAACATGACATGAATCGATATATATTGAGGAGTTTGAAGGGGCTGATTGGGTCGGATGGGTAGATTCTGAGGAAACATTGCACCTCCTTCATAGACACCTTTACACTTAGCTCAAAACACTCTACAAACTATCATTAGACACAGAGGCCTATAACTTTCAATAGAGACATCATATCAAAGATTAAAACACACAAAGAGATGCATCTTAAGATGGGCTTTGCACTGATATAAGTTTCATTGAAAACATATAAACGGTTGAAGAGATATGAATAGTTTATTGGAAGGGAGTAAAAAAGGGGGTCAAACTATCATGAAAATTACCTCCACCCATGCTAATTTCGCCCGAGTAGGATGCTCCCTCAAGACTCCACCTTCGTCAATGATCCACCCCTCATAGATTTCATCTAGAAGAGGGGAAGAAGTTTGCATGGTGGCTCGGGAAACCGATGGACCATGTGTGCACAGTGAGTGGCCGAATAGAAAGAACTTTTAAGGCTTTGAAAGAAAGAAAAGGGAAGAGACACTCAAGGGAGAGAGAACCTGAAGTGACCTTCATTACCAATAGAGTGAGAATGTACTCCAACACTACAAACACAAGGGAGAAGAAGAGGTTTCATACATACAAGAGGGAGCGAAAGCTCGAAGACTACTCATAGAGAGAATAAACTAGAGAGAGATGGACTCAAGAGTCTACATAAGAGAATATCTACAAGAGGGAGAGAAGGCTCATGGAAGAGGCTTGAGGAGACTAGAGCTATAGCAACATGAGGTCTAATGGTGGAAGAGATTCATGAACAAGGGAGAGGAGGGAGAGGAGGGTTCCTTTTATAGAGATTTTGTTACCCTCCTTCACCCATTTACAATTGTTGCATGTAGATTCCTTTCCCCATCAATCACATAAGCACATATGTCACCATCCATGTCCTTTTTGGCTACTCTTGCCATGTGTCCCATCACAAGATGCTCAAGACTCTTAAAATATTGAGAAAGTCAAGAGTCTCCCACATGGAGCCCATAGGGACCCTCTCTTTTCCACATGTCCACATCCTCCTTATTCCACATAGGAATTCTAGAAGGATTCCTCTTGACTTCACACTCCTCCACATGCCTTCCACATGCTTGGCATGTGGCCTCTCTTATATTATTAGAACACGTGGACATGAGCCCACCTCTTTATATGACTCTCTTCCTATTTTCTAAAAACTCCATAATAATATCCCATACACAAATAACTCTCACCCCATACCAAGGTATTTATAATTCATACCTATGGTATTTACAATGAGCCATTCCACTCATCCTGTCAATCCCATACAATATCATAGAAAATAGAAATAAGTGAGAGCCACTAGGCTATCACTTGATACTCAAACTCTTATCAAACATAGAGAAAAACAATACCAATGCCAATTTAAAAATATCAATTTTTGGCGTCACAGTAGGAAGGAGAACTAGGGTAACAATACACTATATACTAGTTGTCTAAAAAAGGAATGGGTCCCAAACCATGAAGCAGTTTTAGAGATTTCCATAGATACGTTTCTCATATTTACTTGCACTTGGATTTACTTATACTTGGATCCCTCAGTTATATCAAAAACTACTTTCACAAATGTGATGAACTTTGTTTTTCATGTACTCTAGTTTTAATAATATGTCACGTCCGCTTTCTTAATTTGAATTTTCTTTAGCTTGTTTTTTGCTTCAATATTTTGTTTCAAGAGACATTTTATTTCCATTTTTTATCCAAAAGTACCTCAAAAAATGAATTTGGATAGTGCACCAGTCTAAACGAGTTTGGACCCCAGTTTGGACCCATCACCAATCCAAAATTAAATAAATAGGTCGCTTTCTTAATTTGAATTTTCTTTAGCTTGTTTTTTGCTTCAATATTTTGTTTCAAGAGACTTTTTTTTTTCATTTTTTATCCAAAAGTACCTCAAAAAATGAATTTGGACCCTACACCAGTCTAAACAAGTTTGGACCCATCACCAATCCAAAATTAATGAAATAGGTGTTGAATAGATTTTGTGCTCACCACATAACATCTAGGGCAATATATTGTTGCAAATTTTGGGGTCTTCGCTGAAGCCTTTCAGAAGAGTATTTGGCTCAAACTTGTACAATATATTCTTTAGTCATTTTGGAATCCTTCTACTGTTGTGTATGGGCACATAAAATTGAACTTTTGAATTGCACCATCCCCTTATCCTCTCCAAGGTTCTTCCATTCCACACATCTTATCAATTTACTATTTCCTATACATGGAGTAACTAGCCAAATGTCTAATTTTTCCAATAAGGTCTTGTTGCTACCTTGACTAGTAAGTTTTTTAATCATGTAGTGTCATCTTATATAGGATGCAATGTGTATGAAATGACTATACACCAGATTGCTAAGGTTGACTCAATATTTCTTCAAGAAATTGAGTGACTAAAATCACAATCTCTTTCTTCACCACTAGACTAGGTCAACTTCTATACATAAAAGCAATATGAGTGGATGTTGTAATCTCTTAACACTATGTCATTCCTTGTGGATAATATAGACACCCTCTCTAGTAAACAATTCATGTAGTAAAAATCATCTTTTACAAGAAACACATGTTTTTCCAACACACTGCACATGCCTCCTTGACTTCCAATGCATTTCTAGAATAGAAGGTTGTGCAATTGTGATATATTACAAAAATGAACTCCAATGCATGAGAGGACTATAGCTTCCAAGATGGCATTGAATGCTTAATTTTCATATTTCACTCTTGGAAAATTCTCCCCATAGCTATACTTAATGTCTAGAAGTCACCAAAGATGAAGGCACACATTCTATCTCACACCATCCACCAAATGCTCGCCTCTTTGAACACAAAAACTTGATATATATATTAGGATATTTACATTGACTACACTTAAATCACAACCAACACCCAACTCCAACAATTCATGTCAAAACAAAGTATATTACAACTCATTTACAAACCCACAATAATCCATGGATCACCTTTGTACCAATATGCCAACCAACCATGAAACATGTGAAACTAAATTCATTTATAGGTCTAATCATTCCCTTCTCTACACTATGGTCAATAACATTTCCCTCAATTGAACATTGAGGAGACATCAGCAACTAAATTTTTCAACACATATGCCTTCAAATTTCACTACCTCTTATCTACCATTTACCCTACCCTTCCATTTTATCACTTTTAAGCTACCCTGCATTAGCTTCAAATCTATAAATAATGGAGTAAGCCACTAGCATGAGAAGTTATAAATTCAATATTGTTATTTCCCTTAATTCATTCTAATATCCATATCCTTTAGGTAGATCTTATGAATATAATACATCTTAATAGTCTTTTGGTAGTGCAAGTCGTCAAATTTAGGCTTGTCAAGGGCATTGCTTCTTGTGACTGACACCTCTCTTCCATATGTGTAGATTCAAAGAACACATAGGACATAGAAATATTTAGATATATTACATATTGAGTCTCTCATATTGCCTCCAAAACTACTCCAAAATTAGTAATGTATCCCTCGTAGAAGGACGTTTTAACATTCCTCTAACATAAGAATATATCTACACTATGGGATTTGTAAAACTGTAAAAATTTACAGTGGGGTTGTAAGGAAATGCGAGAAATAGTTTGCATTGAAATTTTAAAAATAATCCTTCAATGCGTATGATATAGACATATTACACTAACTCACCCCCTGATCTCCATGGTGATCATCCTTGTGAAAGATGATCTATATGAAGCTGCTACTCCTCCAGATCCACATACACCCCCACCCTCCTTGATCTGGCACTAATAGGTACACTTCCACTTGTATCCACATACTAGTGGAGTGGGCACTCTAAGCTTTTGGACTCTCTATATAGAGAAAAATATTCCATCTTGTCACAACAACGAGCCCCCTCCTAGGTCTGGGGTCAAGAGCCGAACCTCCTATTCTACATCATACTTTCCCTTCTTACAGAGTTGGACATCATATATTATAGCCTACTTCTCCTTCTTACATGAAGCTTCCCATTGTACTAGTAAGAGGGATTGCCTTTCCTCCTATACCTATAAATGAGCAAGGTCTTTGTCCATGTAAATATTTGGGTTGTCTCATAGAGATGCACATCTATGCAATGCTGTTAGTTAGGCCTAAGTGTCTTTGAAGCATATCACAAGAGCTTTCTTTATGATAGGATCTCATCCAAACCACCATGAGATCTTAATAGCATTCTCTGATGCCCTATGGTGGGGGTAACAAATATGATAGCATCTAAAATATCTAGACTCTTTCATGTGACCCAATGGGATCCTATTCCTGAGAGTCCTATTGGCTCTCTTCTGAAGGTCCATGTTTCACAACATCCACCCAATTGGAGGTCTCCTTGATGATCAATCCTCTCTTTCATAGCAAGACTTCTCCCTTTAGATGTACTTTAGACACATAGATGATTGCATGAATAATTGTACCACACACTTTCATTCCACACTCTCAAAGCATGTATAAAAATAATATCCCTCACACACATAGAAAGGTCATATCGGCATGCCAACCAATCTAATGATCAATGGTACACCACATGCACATGGATGCAGGTTTAGAAAAGATGCCGCCACTAAAGAGGATGTGCAGGAAGAGCCCACCGCCTCAACCACGACACCCCCTCCAAAGTTCACAGCCATATACATCCTTGCAACCACGGCGACCATAGGCATTTGTGGTCCAGAGCGATAGCTCTAAAGAGGATTCAGTGCATGACCAAGAAGAACAAATGCAACCCCAGTCACCACCAGCCTACACAACCATTGATGGGGCCCAGTCACTAGAACTTATTTCACTACTACACACGGGTCCTATTCTGACACTTAAGGTGGATATTGCTTGAGGGAGGCCCACATTCGAGCTCTTGTTGTAGAAGTTTGAGAGGCATAAACCGATGCTATTTCATAAAGATCGGCATGACAAATGCATCTAATTACCATCCATCGACCCTGCGGGTCGTTGTGAGCAACCGTGGGCTGCATATCATGTTTCACTAGCATGCATACCCCGAAAAAGTGCATTGTACCAGCATAAAAGATGTCATAACCAGCAAAGTGGCCTTGCTGGCCAGCCAAGAAGTGTTGGTTGTGTTCCTATAAGGAAATTACATCGGGATGCATTCTATGTACATAGTGCCAAAAAAGTCTCCACTTATTGACACACACACACACACACACACACACACATTTTTTTGGGGGTGAAAATTGAGTTGCTTTATATTACAAAATAATCATCCCAAAATAGGACGATGAGAAATACATCAAGAGAAAACCTCAATATAAGATAGATAGACATCATGATCTATGCACTTTGTTTGCAAGCAATCATAGAAAGATTGCTGCAAAGAGTGCCTAAAAAAAGTAAAAATTGAAAACGTGGGGTCACCAAAGACTCTATGATTTCTATCCTTCCATAGAGTCCAAAGCGCCCAGTAATGAACCCAAACAAAAAAGAAATCAAACTCTTTTATAGCTGGGTGTATCCCACAGATCCAGAAAAACTTTCCAAAGATAGCATTTAGAAATTTGGCATGTAAATGTTGTCCAAGGAAAGTGAGAAAATCTTGAGTGGAGAAGCAATGCCAAAGTAGATGTGGCCACAGACTCCTGTGAAGCTAAGCATCTACGACAAACAGCTGAAGTAATATGTCTGCATGCCGATAGATGAAAAAACTCCCAATAGTACTCGCCACAAGAAAACTTTGTTGTTTGAATGGCATTTTAGAATGCCAAATGTGTCTCAATCTTTTGTGCCACCACTTTGTTGTGCGATTCATTTGCCAGCACGTGCGGGGTGCTAATCGTCAGTAATCAAAGCAGGATTCATTAAGTGTCACTATATAGCGACTTTAGGCAAACGTCGCTATATAGTGACACTTATTAGACTTGTAAATGGTCACTATATAGCCACACTTATTAGACTTGTGAATGGTCGCTATATAGCAACACTGAGACAATTTCGTATAGCAACGTTGTATAGAGAGTTTTTTTTCCCATACTGACCTTAAAAGATAGTTTTTCCCAATGATAAAATTTTTTTCCTTTTCATACATTTTTGATCCTTTGAGAGAATAAAAGTACAAGAGCATGTACATCAAGCCTTTGAAGCTCATATGAGATGAAAAAAATCAATGAAGAGCATTTACATCAACGGCTTCATCCTGAGCTAAGTCTAACATGCCAAACAAGTCTATCTCTAACTCTATACTGAGTTGATCTCCTATATCATCATCGTACTTTTACCTAAGAGTACTTGATCATCTTATTCAATAAAGTGTGGTGATTCTTGATGATGATCATCTTCTTCCTTAATATCATGATCTCCATCTTCCTCCCATACGATGTCATCATGCACATCTTCGTCTTGGCTCATATTGTGATCTGCATCTTCTTTGCTAGATCCATCTGGATTAATTGGATCTGGCATTGGTAGTGGCATCTCCATATCCACATCTCTATCTTTAAAAATTTGCGTACTTCGTGGTGCAACTTGGATCACGTACCACCATCTTGGATCAGAACGATCCGAATGAAAAACCACCTATATTGAAGATGGGTGCCAAATGCCATCAATTACATATATGAAATTATGCTTAAGTACATGTATCAATGGATCTTTAAAAATGAAAGCTTCGATTAATTAAATCATTAGTATGCACCTGCTCACAATGCTCGGGAAGAACAAAAGTATCACTTTCATCGGTCCAAAGTTTGGTGGAGTCTATTGCAAAGAAGCCACTACTGTCTTTTCTCACTATCGCATGGGGACCATTGTAAATAGTTATAAACCATCTTACATCAAAAATGAAAAAACTAAATTGTTTGAAATCAATTTCATAGATTTCGCATATGGTTCCACAATAATCCAACTGTGAGGAGAGAAGATTGGTATCCGAAGCACTTGCTCGGCTATCTTGTGTGAAGTTAGCCATGACTCCACAATCATACGTGACTCTCTTTGAATCGATGCGTTTCACGTAAAAATGTCGTCCATATGACCATAATGCATTGTACTTTTTGTACTACAAAAGGGCATCATCAAAACAATGAAGATGCATCTATTTTATAGCATATATTGCCACAAATAACTACTTAATTATGTCAAGAGATAATGCCAATCATGGGACTTCAGCCCACTAAGCTTATTGTCCTTTGAAAATGCTCCTTTCAAGCAACACATGTATCCTGTGGGTGTTTGAAAAGAGGCAATGTCCACCTTGACTGCCGTTACCTCCTCTCTCATGGAGAGGATCCATGTTGCTTTTAGGAGGATAACTTTTTTCGAAGCACGCACTTGGGGTCACAAATGAGACATCCTATTCATATCACGCAAGTCTTCTTGCACTCCTCTCGAGTCTTTGGAACCAACCCAGTGTGCCCAAATAGTAGCCCCCACATTCTTGAAGATATGCATGGGATCCAAGAGATGATTGATTTGTAACTGACCCCAATAAGGAAGCTCGTGAAAGATCGATAGCCTCTTCATACCATGAGGAGGTTCCTCTCTATTCACCTTCCAAGCCTGAATCCAGTCACTTGCCTTCAAATATGGTGGTGGTGGATCAAGCTGACCTCCACGCACGAGACGGTCCAGCGGAAGGTATCGAGCATGACCTTCATAAACATTTTTCCTCATATGTTTGGAGTATCGTGTAATGGATTTCAAACCTAGTCCATAAATAGGACAAGCATGGTACCCACTTGTAACAAGTCGTGCATGCGTGCATGAATGTGTTAGTATAAGATATGCATGCGAAAGAGAGTCATAAAAGCATAATCCTATATTATACATGTAAAGACACAACCACGTACCTGCGCACTCTCTATATCCTAGGTAGTCATGCATGGTCCACATCAAGATACCCCTGACCAAAATATCATTGGTATGTCTAGAGGCTCTGAAAATATTAAAGACCCGCACTCCTCTCCATAAGATTTGTAACTCCTCTATCAAAGGTGTCATGTACACGTCTAATTTTTTGGCCTTGTACTTCCCTGGCACAAGTAGTGCAAGCATGAGGTGTCCCTTCTTTATTGCTAGCCATGGTGGGATATTGTAATTCACCAACACTATGAAGATGTCGAGCGTAACCCGAAAGAATTCACACCGTCCATGGCGAGCCCAAGATGTAAGTTGCATGGCAACCCTGCAAAGTCTGGCCATTGATTGTTTATGTGCTTCCAAGCTGCACAATCTGCAAGAATCCTCAATGTGTCATCAGTGGACTGATGAGATGCATGCCAAGTCATCAACTCCACTATGGATTTGCTTCAGAACATGTGTTGTATTCTTGCAATGATGGGAAAGTGTCTTAAGACCTTTATCGGTATCTGCTCACCCTACAAGTCATCTCTATATCATTGTTCTCCACACTTCGGACAACTAGTCGAATCTCCATCCTCATGACGAAAGAGAATACAGTCATTACGGTAAGCATGATGGTATCATAATCCATACCCATCGTTGTTAGCATCTTCTTCGCTTCATCTCTTGATGCGGGCATGGTATTTAGTGCAGGCAACATCTTCTAGAGCAACCTATCACAATTCAAACATACATAGGCTTTGAATAATGATGATTCTCAAAGCAACAAAGAAGTCATGTCACTAATCCTACAATTTAGAATACCTGTAAGACATTGAGCAAGCTTAGAATCCTACAGCCTGACATTGAGACTCTTGCATTCTTTGAATTAGAGTGACAGAAGTCTGTATCTATTTGCTCAATGGTAGGCTATTGAAGCTTCACCTGGGAAAAAAGAGAAGGAAAGAGAGAAGAAAAGAGAGGAAAAGAGAGGAGGAAAAAGAGAGAAAAAGAGAGGAGAAAAATGAGAGAAGAGAGGAGAAAAAAGACAAAAAAAGAGAGGAGATAAGAGAGAAAAAGAGAGAAAGTGAAAAGAGAAAAAGTGGGGATAAAAGAGAAAAAAAGAGAAGGAAAGAGAGGAGAAAAGAGAGGAAAAGAGACGAAAAGAGGAGATAAGAGAGAAAAAGAGAGGAGAAAAGAGATGAAAAGAGAGGATAAAAGAGAGAATGATAAAAGAGAGCATACATAGGCTTCGAATAATGATGATTCTCAAACATACATGATGATTCTCAAAGCAAACAATATCCAAATAATGAGTCAAATTAATGCAGGATCTAACCTCATTAAGGTCGAGACACTTGTATCCGACCACCCATAGTTTGCTTGCAGATTCAAGATTGAGAGACAAGCCCATAGTTTAGACATCCTAGCACCCTCGTACAACTGTGTTGATTGCAACTCTCATATATTGACCTTAGACTCTAACATCACGTGTACATGTGATGTAGTGCCCCTGAAAATAGAATCCATCATGTCCACCATATCCTCGTCATCATCTTGCTCAAAGTGTGAAGGTATATGTGCACCCTCACCACCCTCCTCATCCTGTCTCAAGATTTCGTGTAAATATAAGATCTTGTCTCAAGGTTTCGTGTCAAAATGGTATCCAGTATTAATCACGAACTCAAATAGTATTAACTTATTGCGATGATCCATCACCACGTGCAACACCAATGGTGGGTACTAGTTCGGGCCCCTCCCCATACATCTATAAGTGGCGCATGACAATACGACATTGATGTCATAAGTACTTCTCAGTTGCAATGAGTGCAATGATAATACAACCTCTCCATAAGCCACTCTGTGCTCCCGGGCATTGGTGCATCATCTAACGAGCTTCCACTCGTCCCTTCCATCTGCACACTTCTAAAATCACAACATGAGCTATAAGGAAATCTATTAAGATCCAAAAAATAGCCACCCATGAGCTCCTTTTCTCTGTTCTGAAAATAAGTGCCCTGAACTGTCACTTTATAGCGACGCTTTGCCCTATTTCGTTGCTATATAGCGACACTTTTTGGATATAAATGTCATTATATAGCGACTGACCAACGTTGCTATATAGCGACTGACCAATGTCGCTATATAGTGGCGTTGGGTGCTTAAAACCCAAAACCTCGTGCGATGCTTTCTTTCACATCTCTATTGCGGGAAAAGTAAAAATCTCTCCTCCCACCTTATATTCGACAACCTCGCTTTCCTCCTCTCTATTCCCCACTCTTTACCCCTACCCAGCCCCTCTCCCAACACTTGTGCTCCCTCTCCACCCTTCTCCCTCTTTGCTTGTGTGAATAGTTTTTCGAGAAGGTGAGTCTCTTTAAGCAATGTAGGTTCATTTTTTGTGAGATTTCGTTTGTGAGTGTTGAATCATGTTTCTCCTTGTATTGCTAAGGCTATGTGCTGATTTTCATGCTTGATTTTCATAGGTGGATAAAAACGAGATTTGGTGAAAGAAAGAAGACTCACCTCTTCTCTTTTTAGTATTTCAATTTCTCCTCTTTCTCCTTGTTTGTAGGCTTATGCTTGTCTCTTAATCCAATCCCTTTGAGAAGTTGCTTCTCTAAACTCCTTCCTCTAACTAGTTATCTGAAAAATGGTATGTTTCCTCTCTTTTGTAGGGCCAATCCACAAAACACTGAGCGGGACTTTTCCAAGTAAGAAAGTTCTTTCTCTTTTTTCCTTTTGTTATTTTCATTATTTGCATTGGCCTGCAGCTAGCGCCTTATGCGCTAGCTATAGTGATGGGAGTGGGAACCCTCTCTTCCCCTCTCTTCTCTTATTCCCTCTTCTTCCCCTCTTTTCCTCTTTTCCTCTCTCTTTCCCCCCCTCTTTCCCTCATATGCTCATGCATAAGCATAAGCATAATATTTCTCTCCTTTTCTCTTATGCATAGGTTTTTCCTTTTCTTATGCTTATGCTCTTTTCCCCTCTTCTTTTTTCCTTCTTTCAATCTCTTTTCCCCTCTTCCTTCTCTTATTTTTCACTCTCTTTTTTCCTCTCTTTTTCTCCTCTTTTTATAAGCATATGTATTTGCCTATGCTTATGCTTCTGCTCATATGCTCATGCATAAGCACAAGCTTATGCTTTCTCTCTTTTTCTCTTATGCTCATATGCTCATGCATAAGCATATGCTTTCTTTCTTTTTCTCTTATGCTTATGCTCTTTTTCCCTCTTCCTTCTCTTATGCTTATGCTCTTTTCCTCTGTTCTTTTTCCCCTCTTCCTTCTCTTCTTTTCACCCTCTTTCAATCTCTTTTCCCCTCTTCTTTTTTCCCCTATTTTTTTTTCCCCTCTTTCAATCTCTTTTTCCCTCCTTTCCTTCTCTTTTTTTCCCCCTCTTTCAATCTCTTTTCCCCTCTTCCTTCTCTTATGCTTATGCTTTTTTCCCCTCTTCTTTTTCCCCTCTTTCAATCTCTTTTCCCCTCTTTCTTCTCTTCTTTTTCCCCTCTTTCAATCTCTTTTCCCTTCTTCCTTCTCTTATGCTTATGCTCTTTTTCCCTCTTCTTTTTTTCCTCTTTCAATCTCTTTTCCCCTCTTCCTTCTCTTCTTTTCCCCTCTTTCAAACATATGCTCTCTCTCTTTTTCTCTTATGCATATGTTTTTTCTTCTCTTATGCTTATGCTTATGCATGCGCATATGCTTCCTTCTCCTTCTCCTTTCCTTCTCTTCTTTTTCCCTCTCTTTTTCTCTTCTTTTCATATAAGCATATGCCTATGCTCATATGCTTATGCATAAGCATAAGCATATGCTTTCTCTCTTTTACTCTTATGCATATTCTTTCTCTCTTTTTTTGCTTATGCATATTTGGTTCTTTTTCCCTCTTTCAATCTCTTTTCCCCTTTTCTTTCTCTTCTTTTCCCCTCTCCTTCTCTTATGCTTCTTCTTCTCTTTTGCTTCTTATGCCTTCCCTCATATGCTTTTCGCTTCTTACCCGCTCTTGTTTTTTGTTTTTTGTTTTCGTGTTTGTACCCCTGGCCCGACTCCTCTCGAATGTAGCACTGTGAGACTACCCTTGGGAAACTCCTTTGCTAGTAGCCCATGGCTTTGTTGAGAGTCCCGAGGAGTTTGTCGCACAGATGACCGATGAGGAGGTAGCGAGATTCTTCTCTCTACTATCCCAGAGGACCTCAGCAAATCTCTCTCCTACACTGATGGCTGGACCTACTGTCCAGCTGTCCCCTCTAGCCCCTTCGACTGAGGGGTCATCACCTGGGTGTGCCCATCATAAGTGAAGGAAGAGTAGGAGGGGTCACTTATGTTATGCTGACTCGAGAGATGTAGATAAGTCAGCACACTCACATCCCTACAGGTCTCCACTTGGTCCCAAGACCCACTATCAGTCAGGTCCCTTGCCTTCTCCTACTCCCACTGCTACTCCTCGCTCTGGAAGCGCTTGCATGAACACCACTCACTCTGACTCTGCCATTACCATGAGTCCTTCTTACCCGATTGAGGACCTGTCCTATCAAATCACGGCTGCTGGAGAGATAATAGAAGATAAAAAGGGTGCAGTAGTAATGGCCACCATGAGATGGTTGACGAGCCACCACTTTAGGAGCGGCATAACGAGAGTAGAAGAAGTGGAAGCAAGAGTTGGAGGTTTGAAATAGGAGGCAGTAGAAGGAGGGAGGCTGCAAAAGCAGAGGAGGGTCTATGCCTCTCCTTCAAATGAGATCCCTAACCCTGTCACTCCCTCACCCCCCCTCATGATTATAAACGTAACCCTCGTCCCCTTCCATATCATCATATCCTCTTTATCACTCCCCCCCAACGCCCCTCTCCATATGATCATATCCCCATACTATCCTCACATAATAGCAATCATTAAGCCCCCTTGCATAGTCCTAATAGATAGAAAACCCAAAAACAAACGCTATGGCTTTGACTTTGACATGCCAAAAACATACACTATAATTGCATGCACAGTTACCAACACATTGTGATTTGTGTTAAAATAAGAGGACACAATTTGTGTGCCCAAGAGCACTGTCCCATTTTCTATGATCTCTAATGAATCGTCGAAGCTTGAAAATTATTTATGACCTATGATGAATGGTGGAAGCTTGGAAATTATATATGATCTAATAGGGGGGGGCTATGAGGACGAGATAAAGTGGAGGAAGGTGTGTGAGGAAGGTTGCATGCCACAACTTCAAAACTTGAGACTCGTACATGGTAACAACTGTCACATATCCGGATTTCAAAGGGAAATTGAAACGATGCTATATAGCCTGCCGCTTTTTGGGGCAGTGCTAACAAAATATACGAAAAGTCTTTTAATGAAGCAATCATCATATTTAAGAGTACAAACGTTAATACCCTAAGTCCGTCATGAAAATTTTCTTAGGCCACGTAGATAAGAATGGATAATATGCTCAAATTGTATTCTCGAAAAAATCAGTTATTTTTTGACCTGGAGACGTGGCGTTTCTTGCAACACAAAAGTCATCAGGCGTTAGTTGGGCTTTCCGCAATCTCCACCACGTTGAACAGTGAACAAGAAAGTGTTGTCGCAGTCCGAGTAAATCCCATAAGATTCCGCAAGAGACAGAAATCGCATTACCACCTCTAGCGATAGCTCCCTCTTCCTCGATAGAAAGAAAATCCCTTCGTTGTATTGCACATCAGTGCACGAATAGATCAGCGCTGCATCGTAGCCCGCGCTTCGCTCTCCTTCCAGCGCTACAATCCAGTACGGTCCACTCGTCCCTTCGATCATCACCTCCAACTTCCCGTGGGAGGTTGAGTTCTGCAAAATCCGCCCTCTCAAACCGAACGATCCTCCACCTTCTATGGGCTTGCCGTCCGATAGCAGAGATTTGGCGCTCTTTTCGATATCAGAGATGCTCTTTCTCATCGCTGAGTTTCGTGCTGAGATTTGCTTCGCCGCTTCACCGAGAGAAGCAGAAGCTTGATTTAACTGATGGACGATGGAAGCTTTCATGCCTGCTTCGGAACTGATCTTTTTCAGGCTAGCATGCGCCTCGGAGAGATGCTCCGCTAAAGCGATGATGGACGCCTGTTCCTTTCGTAGTTTTTTGGCGTAGTGCTTGAGAGCGCGCACGCTTCCTTCAAAGCTACCGTTTGCCTGACTTAGCTGGCCGTCGTAATATTGGATGTGGCTTACATCCATTGCCACAACTTCGAGCATCATTTGTGAAACTGTGACTGAATTCGACACCCTCTCATATGTGTAGGCTAGGTCCGCTGCGATCTCTGGTCGACTGCCCCTCAAAGCGCTTACACTTTGGGAAATTTGTTGAAGAGCGTGACTGATTGTACTCGTGGGGGACACATATGTGCAAACAGTTTTAGCATTGGAGCAAAAGTTCGTTGCTGCTAAAGAAAGAGCAGCTACCTGTGCTCCTGCTGAGGAGGTCACTACCGTGAGGCCATTGTTTATCAAAGAGAAATTGCCAGAAGTTTCACTATACTGTGCGTTTACACAGACTAATCCAGATTCCGTCACGAGCTTGAAGCTCGCCGTACTGCCAATCTCATACCAAGTACCAAGATAAGACTGGATATCGATACTATCCACCGTTGTAGGAGCTGGACAAGATTTGGTGTCCACTGCTCTGGAGCAGAATGATTCTGGTGGATGTAGTAAGGCACCTGTCTGGACGCTGAGTAGTATCACGAGCAAGAGAGATAAATTGTGCGAAAGCAGACAAGCAGCACTCTGGCTTGCATTTTGGAGTGCTCGTGAACACGAATTCCACCGCGACCTCCTGCCAAGATGCTAAGATGGAGGTCAGCAAAACGGCTGAAAACTTCGTAGAAGTGCGAGAGAGTGTGCTATACCACAGAAAGGGAGAAAATTTGTAGAAGAGAAAGCGGTTGGGCGTGAAGAAGACGTCGCGTAACGGGATTAAGGATGCAACTGGAAAATGGATATGACGCTGCTCAGCGTGAACACCAAACGGTGTGACCGAACTTGTGGAGTCAAACAAGAAGCATGCTAATATAGCAGAGGAGGTTGATGTTCTGCGTGCAGAAAATGAATTAAAAAAATGGAGGAACGCGGACGGCAACCTTCGTCGTAAGTTCGGCCGGCAAGAGATGAATAGTTTCGTCATCCCCTTCATCAGCTTCGTTTTACCTTTTGCAGATAAAGCCTCGACATGAAGTGTGTGCTATGTGTTTGCATCTCAACCGTTGATTAAAATAGCTCCAAATCAACGTTGACAAAATTTCCATGGTCAATGGATTAGGATCTTTCTTTTCTTTTTTTCCCCACAAAGAACAATTTGAAAAAAATTAAATGGAAAAAGGGAAGTAAATACAATTCAACTATACTGCTAATGCAAGCAGACGTGTCGCCAAGCCCATATACTCACTATGGTCAATGGATTAGTATCGTTAATAAGAATAAAAGTTGAGCAGGAGACCATATTGATATTGATTAGGCTATTTTCATGCTAGTAGACCTTAGGACTTGAGTAAGTGGAAGAGGGGTAGAAAGTGAGATATTGTTGGGGTGGGAGCGAATGAGAGCATGAGCTGAAAGATTGAAAATAGTATTAAGGTAAGAGTGAGAAGATGAGTAGAGTGAACACACTACCAAAAAGAGTGTATTATGCGGTCTCTCTCTCTAGAACCACTCGAAGTATTGAAAAAGAGTTAATATAGAACTTTTACAATTGATGACAAAATAAATGTTAAAATTCACTTCACTTTTGTGGATGAATATGTAATGTCAACACTTAAATGAATACTTTATTCCACATAGTTCTGATGGCTGCATTTGCCCATTAATGTTCAGAGAGAGAGAGAGAGAGAAAGAGAGAGATGGACGGTGCGGGAGCACGCAAAGTATAGTGAGAGGAGAGAATGACTGAAAGTGTTGACTCTTAGTTAACTTCGTACTCCACCTAGATGGTAGGCAACCAGACACCCTAGTTACCCTAAGAAGAGGCCAAATGGCGAAATCATCCAAGTGATGAGACTCTAGATGGAAAGGGCGAGCATCAAGTCGCCAGGTAGATGGTCTTGTGGGGGTTAAAGGCCACTGTACCTTAACCCTAGTTATGTACAATACTCAAACACATATATATATGGATGAAATAGAAGATTAGGGTGTTCTGCACCCACCAAAACTTGTGTCTCTCAAGCTCCCTCTCACCCTCTTAGCTTCCGTTGTGTCCTCACAATTGGTATTAGCGCTTAGCAGTAAAGCCTGGCGGTAGCGTGAGTAGCCCGTTGCAGCCTCTAGCCCCCTCTAGCCCGAAGAGAGAGTGGTGCATCCTAAAGATCCTTGTTCAATAGGAGGACTTGCAGATTTTGGAGCTGCTATAGCAGTTGGAGAGAAAGGGGCAAAATTCTCTTGGGCATTTGTTTTGCTGGGTTGCAAAGTTGAAGGCGCAGGATATAAGCAAATCTTCTCAGACACACATATGTAGTAGCGCAAATATCCAGAGTTTGAGACATAATTTCGACTTGAAGTCTCCAAGGAAGTTGTAGATTAGATTGAGAGCTATATTTTTACTTTTGACATCTCTGTCATCCAAGTTTTCAGTGAAAAGTTACAGCTCCTATAAAAAGTGACGAAATTCATTTCTTGCGAGGATTTCGTGTGTTGGATCTCCATATCCAGGCCACCATTTGCAATTCTGACACTTCCAGTGAATCCAGAGTGGTCCAAAACTTCTACTTGAGAAGGTGCTTCCGATTCCGTGAACTTTTGAAGCTGTGGTGAATCTCTGTCTACTCCGACGTCTTCATTTTACCATTTCTTGTGTGAGTGGGATCTCAACATCCGGGCCTCCATTTGTAGAGCTGTCTGTCCTGTTGGATCCACGACTGCGTGAAACATATCTCTACAAGGCTGCTTGCCATTCCCCATTCCGTGAAAAATCGAGGGAGTTGTTTTTTGTTTTTCCTCTCGTCTCTTTGAAGGAAATTTCTCAAAGTTTCCAAGACCTTCTCATTGATTGTTGCCATGTGGCATTTTGGCTAAGGTTAAGTTTCCTAAGGTTCATTTTCGCAAGTAAATGCAAGGGATGACTAGCTCTTACTCCTTGGATGAGATTTTGGAGTTGTGGCAGAAGAGAGATATTTGCAGATTGTCTTGCTGAGTTCGATTATTCAGTGACGCCCATGTTTTGAGACATCCCAGGTTCTACTTTCACTAGCGGTCATTGCCGTAAGGCCATGATTTCTTGGATATACCTTATGCAGATCACTCTAGTTGCAGTTTGAGCCATGTGAGCTCATTTGTGGTTTGCATTGGGTTGTAGTGGATGCCTTACAAGCCATTTGGATGCATTGCAATCCTTGTTGGATGTGCTGATAGGCTGAGATTGCCTTGTGGGATGCTTTATTGATGGACGTTTAGCATACAGATCCTATTTTATGCTGAGGGACAACTTTGACGTATTGCAGTGGATGCACAGGTTGTGCTATGATCTTTTGGATGAGACATTAGTGATGCTTATGCCCATGGATGATGTTTATGCTTGAGGCATTTGGTTCTTATTGGTATTATATTTGCTATTGTTTTATCATTGTGGGTTGACATTTTCTTTTGGGCCAGATTTGCTCATATGGATGCATAGTATATGCATATGAGTCAGATGCATTTTGATGCTTTGAGCCTTGAGTTTTGGTGACACTATCCTTCATTAAAGAAGACATATTGGGTGCACCTGGTATTTTGTATGATTTCTCTTTTGTAGGTACTAGCATTTGGGATTTAGTTTCATTTGCATCATGGCATCCTCTTCCATGTTCACAACACCTTCTGCAACCAACCTTAATGTAGTAGCAAAGCCTTGATATGAATCAAGTAACCCATCAAGGGTATTAGAAACCAGCTAAGAATCAGGCATAATCTCATCAATGTTGGCCAACTGCTCTTTCAAATCCTTCACATTAGTGAGATAGGCATTCATGTTACCACCCTCATCAAGCTTTATATCTTTCAATTGCTTGTAGAGATAGGCAACCCTCGCCTCATTCCGCACCTGATATAAAGATGCAAAAGGAGTTTTTCAGCATTAAAAAGTTTGATGGGACAAACTTTTCTTTGTGAACAGAATAGATAAGGGATGTGCTGATTCAAAGAAGCAGATTAAACCCTTGGCAGGGATTGAAGCTAAGCCTGTAGTAGATATGTCTGAGGATGATTGGAATGAGTTGGATGCATTAGCAAAGTCTACCATTAGACTTCATCTTGCAGAGTCAGTTTATTTCATAGTAGTACATGAGAACACTACGGAAGATTTGTGGAAGAAATTGTGTGACACTTATGAGAAGGAAATTTCCTTTAATAAAGTTTACCTCATGAAGAGGTTGTTTGAGCTGCAGATGAAGGAAGGGGTCTCCATTGCTTCTCACTTGAATGAATTCAATATTATTTTCATCGAGCTTCAAGCTCCGAAGATGAATTTTGATGCAGAGACTAAGGCAATATTTCTCTTATGTTCATTGCCATGCTCATGGGATACCTTCTATACAGCTGTCCAGTAACTCTGCACCTAGTGGAGTATTGAAGTTTGATGATGTTGTGGGTAGCTTGTTGGTTGAGGAGATTAGATGGAAGTCTATGGATGGCAACAAGCAGGATGCAGCCTTAAATGTGCAAAGGGGTAGATCACAGTTCAGGGGGAAGTCCCAAGAAAGAGCGAAGTTTTGTAGCAAATCCAAGGCACAGAACATTGAGTGTTACCACTGTGGCAAGAAGGGCCATATGAAAAAGGATTGCTACAAGCTGAAAAGAGAGCAAAAGGATAAGAAAAAGAATGCAAATTGGGGTGCAAATAAGAAGGAAGAGAGTCCAAGGGAGGACAAAGGAAAATGAAGATCGTGGAGATTAATGCAGCCACTGATGATAGTGACAATGACATTCTCTTCATGTCTAATCTACCTGCGGACTTGCTCACGACTTCAGATGATGCATATTCCCAGGATTGGATTTTGGATTTTGGTGCTTCATTCCATGTTACTCCCCATAGGGAATGGTTCTCCACTTATGACAATGGAAACACAGGTTGTGTGCATCTTGGAAATAACTATGCATGTGACATAGTGGGAGCAGGTGACATAAAGTTTTCTTTTGCAAATGGGTCTGCATTTGTTTTGAAAAATGTGAGACATGTGCCTAAGTTGACCAAGAGTCTTATTTCAACGGGTCAGCTAGATGATGCTGGTTTCCAGACCACTTTTGGCTTTAAGAGTTGGAAAATTCAAAAGGGCTCTATGGTTTTGGCCAGGGGTGCCAAGTGTGGGACTTTGTATCCCTTACATGTATCAGGGGTGTCTGATCATGTTGTTGCAATAACTGAGCAGCCAAGTACTTCTTTGTGGAATTGCAGGTTGGGGCACATGAGCCAGAATGAAATGAAACTCTTATGCCGTTTGGGTTATGTACCGCATTTGAGTTTTTCTGATTTTGAATTTTGTGAGCACTGTCTCTATGGGAAGTAGACTAAATCAACCCTTAAAAGAAGGGGAAAGAAAGAGCTTGAAAGGCTTGATTTGGTGCATTCAGACTTATGTGGTCCCATGCCTACATGGTCATTAGGTGGGGCTGAATACTATGTGACATTCATTGATGATGCAACTAGGAAAGTCTAGGCTTATGCTATAGCTCAAAAGAGCGATGTGTTCCAGGTATTTCAAAAATTGTTGGATTTGGATGAAAATCAATCAGATAGAATGCTTAAATGCCTACGGACTAATAATGGTGGAGAGTGTATCTCTCATGACTTTCAGGATTTCTGTGATACACATGGGATTAAGAGGGAGCTCACGTCCCCTCGTACTCCAAAGTAGAATCCAGTTGTAGAACAGATGAACTGCATTTCAAGAAAGATTGCAATGTATGCTTTCCAATGCAAGTCTTTCTGGTGGTTTTTGGGCTGAGGCAATGAAGACTGCAGTGCATGTGATCGATAGATCACCTAGCAAGAGTTTGGATGGTGCTATTCTTGAAGAGGCATGGAGTAGCAAGAAGCCCTCTTACTCTCATTTGCATATATTTGGGTGTGAGGCATATGCACATGTGCCAAAAGCACTTCAGAAGAAGCTAGATCCTAAGTCTAGGAAATGCATCTTTCTAGGTTATGGTGAAAGTGGAGAGATGGGCTACCGTCTCTGAGATCTAGAAGCAAAGAAAATCATACGAGGCCATGAAGTGGTCTTCAATGAGAAGAAGATGCATAAGACACCCATGAGGGATGTGGAAATGAGAAGAATCACTTTCTAGGATGTGAATCCACTTGCATATGTTGATAGACAGCAAGCTGTCCATGCACCGAATGTGCAGAAAATGGTGCCAACAGGTACTCCCACAGGTACACAATCAAGAGCAGATGATGGATCATCTATTAGTGGCAATGATGAGCCAAATGTGGCTGATATGTAGGTGGGACAACAAGCGGAAATGCCCTTGAGAAGAACATCTAAAGTGTATAGACCGCCTGAGAGATTTGTTCCAGGGGTAGGCTATGTGATGCTTACTGATTGCAAGGAGCCTTCTTGCTATAGAGAGGCTATGATGCGCAAGGATCAACGCAAGTGGGAGTATACTATATGCAATCAGAGATGAGTTCACTCATAAAGAATAAGACTTGGGACTTGGTTTCTTTTGCCACATGGAAAGAAAGCATTGCCATGTAAATGGGTCTACAAGATGAAGGTCACAGGTGATGATGTGCCTAAGTACAAGGCCCGTTTGGTTGCTAAAGGGTTCAAGCAAGAGAAGGGTGTGGACTTTGATGAGATATTATCTCCGGTTGTGAATATTACCACACTTAGATGTATACTTGGACTTGTGGCAATAGAGGATATGGATCTTATGTAGATGGATGTCAAGACAGCTTTCTTGCATGGGGATTTGCATGAGGAAATTTACATGATATAGCCGGAAGGATTTGAAGAAAAGGGCAAAGAGAATTTGGTTTGCAAGATGAAAAAGAGTCTCTATGGCCTTAAGCAAGCACCTAGAGAATGGTATCACAAGTTTGATGCTTTCATTCGGTCCCAGGGTTTCAGAAGAAGTGAGATTGATCACTGCCTCTACACTAAAAGGGCTTAGGATAATAGCCTGATACTCCTAGTACTTTATGTGGATGATATGTTATTGGCTAGCAAGAACACTTATGAGCTTGATGCATTGAAGGCCAAGTTGCATGAGGCCTTTGACATGAAAGATTGGGACCTACAGGTCATATTCTTGGTATGCGCATCATGCGTGACCGGAGTAGGAAACTCCTTTGGCTTTCACAGAAGGAGTATATTACAAAAGTGTTGCAGTGTTTCAATATGGAGGGAAGGAAGGCAATAGGTACTCTATTGCCTCCATATGTGAAACTGAGTCACCCAGATAGTCCCAAATCAGATGAGGAGAGGGTTATGATGGCCAAGGTTCCATATGCATGAGCAGTTGGGAGTCTTATGTATGCTATGATAGCTACTAGACCGGACATTGCATTTGCAGTGGGAGTTGTTAGCTGATATAGGATAATCCAAGAAAGAGACATTGGGAGGCAGTTAATGCATCATGAGGTACATGAAGGGTACCAAGGAGGTGTGTATTTGCTTTGGCAGAGGAGACATGCGTGTATTTGGGTACACAGATTCAGACTATGCAGGGCATGTGGATAGTAGGAGATCCACTTCTGGTTATGTGTTCACCTTTGCAGGTGGTGCAATGTCATGGATGTCTCGTGTACAGAAGTGCATTGCTTTGTCTACCACAGAGGCCGAGTATGTTGCAGCCACAGAGGGTTGTAAGGAGGCTATATGGCTTGATCAGCTAGTGAGAGATTTGGGGATTCATACAGGTGTACTGACATTGCATAGTGACTCCATGAGTGCTATTATTCAGCTAGCACGAAATCCAATCTTTCATGCAAAGACCAAACATATTGAGGTCAGGTACCATTTTATCAAGGAGGTACTTGGAGGGTACTTGAGGACAAGTGCATAGAGCTTGTCAAGGTTCATATAGATGATAACCCTGCAGATATGCTAACAAAGAGTCTACCTAGTCAGCAGTTTGAGTATTATCATGTATTGATGGGCATTGGATAGTATGCTCATTGGTTGTTCTCCCTTAAAGGCACATTGTCCTTTAAGTGGGAGGTTGTGGGGGTTAAAGGCCACTGTACCTTAACCCCGGTTATGTACAATACTCAAACACACATATATATATATAGATGAAATAGAAGATTAGGGTGTTCAGCACCCACCAAAACTTGTGTCTCTCAATCACCCTCTCAGCATTCGTTGCATCCTCATAGGTCTAATAGGAGTTCAATTGAGAGAGGTCCCTACATACAAAATAGGACAGTGATTAGTAGAACCACTTGGTAGAAGGGGGCCTCTAAAGTGTAAAGTGAATCATTGTAATGGAGTAGGGATGTCAATCTGCTCTATTGTCTATGTGAGTGGCAAGTCATCCTGCTACTACAATGAGTTCTCTGCCTCGAGCCGAGGCGTGGGCAGCCCTAGTTTGTTTGTACTACCTCTATCATTTTGAGGAGTAAAAATGGCTATTTACATATTGGTTGTTCATTTCCCCGGTTTCTTCTCCACCCATCTTCATATGGTTTCATTGGACCTTTCCTCTTGTTAGTTCCTAACGTACTCTGATACTAGCACCAAGTAGTAATACTTGCCAAGCATCACCTAGAGTGCAAGAGAAACCCAAGCAATGTGCATGCACTAGTGACAGGCACTGAGGCATTGGGTCTTGAAGGGTGAGCATAACCAAACATCAATATCTGGCAACCCTATTAGGGCTGGTTCGATACAAGACATGGGCCTCTTTCTTACACCGATATCAATGCTAAATACGAAGAAAAGTCTGTCGGTGTGGATGTCGCAAAGAAAGCATCAGTGTCGGCATCGGTGTCACCATCGGTAAAATATGCCTGACAGTGTCAGTATGGGCATCGGTATATACTGATGTTTTTACAGAAGTTTAAAAAAATTTATGTGGGGCAGGATGGGGCTTGTTTCAGTCCCATCCTGCCCCACATAAAATTTCTCCCCATTAAAATCATGATTAAATGTTACAAATGCGGAGGTGTACATTAAAATTTTGCAATGAAAGTCTACAAAGTAATGCCAATATGCTACAAAATGGCAAATCTACCAAAGTAATACACTAATGCGCTACAAAATGACAAAAGTGCCAAACTCCAAAATGACAAATCCGCCGAGGCACGCAATCTACTACAAAATGGCAGGTGCCGAAATATTGAACCACTAAATATTGTCCTATCCTACTATTGCTCCTCCTCATCCTCCTCGCTCTCCTCGCCCTCGATCTCTAGTCTGTGTGTAGCCTCCTCATCACCCTCCTTGCCCTTGGTCTCTCTACGTGTGACCGATCCCTCGCATTCTACAATGTACCTAGCCGCTTTTTCCTCAGAACCCATCTCTCCATCCGGATGGGTTGAACGTGCCTCCCTAAGAATGAAACAAGCTAGAAAAACTAAGAGCGTTGATTGTAAAGCAATGGTGATAGTCAAACGATAACGAAGAGGAATAGGGTATACTTACATGATGCACTGCCACCCTTTCCGAATCGATGTGGACTGCTTCTCTCTCCTTCTCCTTAAACCACGCCTTGGTTCCAATCCTAAAGGCCCTTTTATACTCCTCATTGTCTAGAGCCCTTCTAATCACAAATTCCTGTGGATCCAAATTCAATTAGTTAGATATGAATGACAAGACATTTGAACGATTGAACATATTAGAAATTCAGTAGAAGATAAATATATACTTACCACCCATGCCTCATTGGCCAAGTCTACCACCGCTCCCGAGGTGCGAAGGACCTATGGCGGTCTCTAGGTGTATGCTCGCTACCCTTCGTTGAGGCTTAAATGCATTTGGATTCTCCTTGTAAAACCTCTTCGGTTTCTTCCAATCCTTTGGGTCTGCCCACCGTGGCTTTTGCTTACCTTTGATTACAGCATCCCTTAGCTCATATCTACGAGACCGAAGGAGCTCCCCCATGCGAGTAAGCATGGCATTTGTTTCAAACTCAAACCCTTAAGGATTTGGAATTGTCTCTTGAGGGCTTCTATGTAGGCTTCCTTGGCTCTTTTGTCCTATTGTTTCCAAGGGGGTCATTGTTTGCTTGGGTGTAGCCATTTTTGGTGAGGTTAGGGACTTTTCTGTATATAGGTATCTTGCATGACCCATAACTTATGCATTGCTCAACGAAATTCGACAAACTTTGTCTTCAAGTTGTAGTACAATTCCTAACTTGAACATGAGAGCAAAAAATTATGGAATAAGGATTTGGAACAAGACCATTAAAGAATTACAAGTGCTATGTTGCATGTGAAGCATGCATCCTGAAGACTATAGGATATAGCAATTTATTCAAAAACCTCAAAATTTTGTTCTATACATACATGCATTCAAGTAATTATTCTAAAGTAAACTACATGAACTTATCCTCAACCCAAGGACACACCTAAATGAGATCATTATGCATGGGTTAATGGGCCTCCAATGTTGTGCTAAAGTGATGCATACCCATTTGAGGGCACGCTCCATAACTTTTTTTTAATTTGTTGAAAACCAAAATGGATTGAAAATTTGGAATCCAAACTATTAGGACTAGTGCATGGTGGTCTTAAAACATTGATAGTTGTTGGTATTGGTATCTAGATTCACCCTAAAATGGAAGGAGTTGGAAAAGTGCAATTTGTGCATGTGAAAAGATATTTTGATAAATCCAACACTATTTATAATTTTGGATTGTTTCTTTTTCGATGCACTTGCTTTCTATATGGCTCATAAGCATGCCAAAGGTCATTGCATTTAATAATACACAGCACCAAACCCGATAGCATGCCCTTTGGCCTATTTGTGTTTTCAAGCATTTTAGGCCACATTGCACTTGTTTGGGATATCCAATTCTACTGACATGTATCGCTAGAGGGGGGAAAATTGACGGCTGAAATTTCACTACTCCCACGAATTTCAAATTTTCACACCTCCCGCCCATCAAATCTTGGAAGATTAGGTACCTGCAACTTGCCCCCGCCCTGCAAATGCCCTACAACCCACACGCACCTTGATGTGACCTTGCGCAAACTTTGGTTTGCCATTGTCTTCTTTCGGGTAAGTTGTCTTCTATTCTTCGCTTGCCTCACCAGATAGCTTCTTTCTGTTTTGGTTTGGCATTGTCGTATTTCATTGATCATCGCCATGGCAACATGCAGCTCACCATGACTTACAAGAGAAGCAAAAAAAGACTGTGAGATAGAAAAGCTGAAAAGGTTGGTCAGGGCACAAGGGACAGACGACTCCTTGCAGAGCAACAGTAGGAAGCAATTGTTACAGATGCACACATTCAATCATTGCCATCAGAGCGAAGAAAATGAGCTATGATGTCATGATTGGTGGTAGCATTCAAGGAAGCAACATTAGGCCATTCAAGTAAATACCATTCTTGAGTCTTCACAAGCTTTATCCTGCACTCTAAAGTTCATAGAGTGACAACCCTACCAACGCCTTGTATTTTTGTGCCAAAACGTCACCACTATTGCAATGACTTCTACACTTAGGTTGTCTTTCCTTTTCCTTGGACTTAATGTGATTGTCCTAAACTAGCCTAGTGGTTGGAATATCATGCAACCGTGTGGCTGGTTCAGCTCAAACACCAGAACTAGGCTGGCTTAGACTTAATGTGATTGTCCTAAACCAGCTCAACGGTTGGAACATCATGCAATCATGGTTGGGTCAGCTCAAATACCAGTTATGTGATTGTCCTAAACCAGCCCTATGCTTGAAATATCATGCAACCGTGTGGCTGGTTCAGTTCAAACACTGGAATCAGGCTAGCTTGGACTTAATGTGATTGTCCTAAACCAGCTCGATGGTTGGAACATCATGCAATTGTGGTTGGATGAACTCAAACGCCAGTTATGTGATTGTTCTAAACCAGCTTGGTGGTTGGAATATCATGCAAATGTGTGGGTAGTTCAGCTCAAACACTAGAGCCAGCCTAGCTTGGACTTAATGTGATTGTCCTAAACTAGCTCGATGGTTGGAACATCATGCAATCATGATTGGGTCAGCTCAAACACCAGTTAAGGCTAGAGGAGGTAGGCACTAGCCAGAGGAGGTAGGCACTAGCAACAAAATGAATTTTTGTTGGTTTAGGATTACCTGCAACCCCCACAAAATATAACCTTTAGTAAATCCCAAACAACCACTGCGCTTGTTTCAGCAAATCCCAATCAATAAATCCCAAACAAGGGAAAATGTAAATGCGAAACATTATACTAATCCCAAACAACCACCGAGCTTGTTTTAGTGACAATGACTGCACATGAGGGACCATCTAATTCATAGGTTCAGATTAGCATTTAGTTGGAATTAGATTGTAATAACAATGACTATGCATGAGGGACCATCTAATTCACAGGCTCAGATTAGCATTGAGCCGGAATCATACTGTAATAATAATGACTTTGCATCTAGCTCACAAGCTTAGATTAACATTTAGTTGGTTTATCAATCTTTAATAACAATAGTTTAGAATGAGAACTAGCATGAAGCTGAAATAGACTGTAGGAACACATCACATGGTTAGAATTACCATTTAATCGCATGTCATGAAAGAAGCAATCACATAAGAAAATAGAACCTTCGAATCCAACTAAATGCAACATTTTCAAATTATAAGGTCTAGCTGAGTGAAGCAATCGTATCCAAGGACGTATAAATGGCAAATTATTGCTTTAAAACTCAAGTTAAATTGAAAAGCCAAATGTATAGTCAGTCCCTAAAGTTATATACCCAGGTAGTATACAACCAAGTTTTACTCTTCTACATTTTGAAAAGTGACCACCATCGTATCTAAGTATGGATAAATACAAAGAAATTTTACCTTTTTTTTCTTCAAAGAAGACAATTTACTACTTAACTCAAGTTCTATTGAAAAGTCGATTGTATTAGAGGGATGGTCAGCCCCTAAAAAAGTCTCGGGTAATATATATCCAAGATTAAAAGAGATAAAGTCTGAGATGTTTGAAGGACTTTATATTTATGCAAGGATTCTAGGACGCAGGCTCGACACTTTGCACAGTGGGAGCCTTCAGCAACATACTTTGCAAACTGTGGGTTCTTATAGTATTGAAGGCCTTCCCACAATTCCTCATGCAATATGACCATCTTGTGAATGACACTCTTGGGAACTCCATGTTCCTCCTCCAAGCGATCAATCTTAGCTCTACGACAATCTTGGGTTGTCTAGGGACCCCTTGTGAAATGGCTTCATCAAGCTCAAGACAAGCGGCAAGAAAAATGTCATTGCCTCTGTGGCTTTCCATCTCTGTTCCTCCGTTGTTCCTTCACTCGAGACCTGTCGGGTTTTTAAACTAGTTAGCTCTCATACTATCCAAGATGTAATTGTTCACATATTCTAATCTATCAAATCAAGCTGTCTTGACATGCTCAATGATGTAATCTAGTGAGATCTTTGCCATCTTTGAAGACCCATGTACTGATAGATTCCCCACACATTACATTGATGAATATGACAGGTTAGTTGTATGATAGTTAAGGCTACAGGAGGTAGGCACTGGCTAGAGGAGGTAGGCACTAGCAACGAAATGCATTTTTGTTGGCTTACGATTAACTCCAACCCCCACAAAATATAATCTTTAGTAAATCCCAAACAACCACCGCGCTTATTTCAATAAATCCCAAACAAGGGAAAATATAAATCCCAAACAACCACCAAGCTTGTTTTAGTGACAATGACCGTGCATGACAGACTGATCAATTCATAGGTTCAGATTAGCATTCAGTTGGAATCAGATGTAATAACAATGATTGTGCATGAGGGACCATCTAATTCATAAGCTCAGATTAGCATTGAGCTGGAATTAGACTGTAATAACAATGACTTTGCATGGGGGACCATCGAGTTCACAAGCTTAGATTAGCATTCAATCGGTGTATTAGGTTGTAATAACAATAGTTTAGAATGAGAACTATTGTTGTTATCCCATGGCAACCATCTAATTGCACATCATGGCTAGACGATGATGTATATGACCACCTATGCTAGGCTGGGCTACCAGTAGCAAAGCTGGGTGTATGTGCCACCGCTCCTCCCCCCTCATCCCATTGAATTATTATGATCTTGGCTCCAATGATCGATAAATTCTTCCATGGCAACCATCTAATCACATGTCATGGATAGACGATGATGAAGATCTTGGCTCCAATGAACAAGAAATTCTAGCATGGCAACCGATGATGTAGATGACTGCCTATGCTAGAATGGGCTACTAGCAAAATCGTACTGGTGGATTGTGTGCTCTTAGCAGCGATAGGCACCCAGAGTCGCACAACTGACACAAGAAACGAAGGGGGAAAGATTGGGAGGGGCAGCAATTCTAGCGGTAGAGAAACAATTCACCGCACCCAAGAAAATTTCTCTCATACCCCCTTCCATGCTCTCTCCAAGTCCCCTTCTAGCCTTATGATGAATCTTCTACTGCAACCTCGATGCCCCTTCATAATGCTGCCCAAGTCATGGGATCCATTGTTTTACTTCACTCTCCATCCTACAACACTCCACCAGCCATAGCCATGACCAAGGGAGTTGCAAGATGGGGATCCAAAGAAAACGGGTCATTGTTGAGTTCTCTTTGCCAGTGGTGCCTTGAAAGAAGCAATTCTTTGACAACCTAGTAGTGCCTCAAGAAATAAGTTGCTAAGACGAAGGAAATTCCTTGAAAGACTTGAAAGAAAAACCTCATGACCAACCATGTTGTAGGATGGGGAGCCAAGGGAAACGGGTCGTCATTGTTCCGTGAGGCACTGGGAGAGAACTCAACTTGGTGTTGAGCCTCTCGTAATTATGCACAACCTTCCGCACTAGGGAAGGAACTCAACTTGGTCATCAACTCTAACGCACTATGTCAGTGTGCTAGAGCTTAGCACCAAATTGAGTTCCTTGTTCGCTAGCAAATGTTGTGCTCGATTGAGCTCACCTCCAAGTTGAGTTCCCTTTTCCAGTGCCTTGACTTCTGAAGTTGCTATGAAAAAGGTTATTTCAATTACGAGGTGCTCGTATTGTCCCCTACATATATGAGGAGTTCCAGGTCAAAATTGTAAGAAAGTCCTACCTACTACGATAGCATTACAAGGTGCTCGTATTGTCCCCTGCATACAAGGTACCATGTCAAAAGTGTAAGAAAGTGCTAACAAGGGCAAAAAGTGACACCTAGTCCTGCCACAGTGGTGGTGTTGACAAGTGCTTAAAGAAGTATCACAAAAACGAAGTACTAGCATCTTTCTATGTAATCTGTTTTGCTAAATGTTTGCTTTGGATGTAATTTATTTTGTTTCAATTTCGATGTAATACTATTATCGCAAAAACTTTTGGATGTAATTTCTTTTGTTTCAATTTCAATGTAGTACCATTATTGCCAAAACTATTGTTGGTTGTTGCTTCGGTAGTGAAAGTGGCTCTAATGAAGAACAAATGGCATATTTCTGCCCTTGTTTACATTTAGTACAATCATAGGGATCCTTGCACAAGAAATTGTTGAAAAAACTGCTCTTACTGTAGTGAAAATGGTTCCAATAACTAGCGTGGTGCTTTAGAACTATGATAACTCCAATAACCAGTGCGATGGTTGTGAGGAAACTATACTAAATTGTAAATGCTACATTTTCCTTATCTTGGAACTAAAATAGCTCCAAGAATGCGTGCGGTGGTTGAGAAATTGTTGCACAAAGAGTAATACGACTAAAATATCTCTAAAATAACATTATTTTCCTTGGTTTAGAACTAAAATAGCTTCGACATCCAATGTGATGGTTGCGGATATGGACCTTGAGGGGTCCCATTAGAGATTGACTTGCCACGGTGGTTTTCATGCCAATGTGGTGGTCTCTCCATGCCAACATCATTGCTTGAACCAGCACGGTGGTCAACGTAGCAAAAGATTGTGTTGTGCAGCGATAGATGGCAAAGCTGCATAATGACAAGTGGCAAGGAAAAAGTTTTGTGCTGTTGTCAGGCCAACATGGTTATGCTTGAACCAACATGGTGGTTAGCGCAACAAAAGAATGTGTTACACAGTGTGACAGATGGCGAAGCTATGCAAGCAAACATGGCAAGGCAAAGGCTACATGATGTAGTCAGCAGAGCAATAGTCTCTGTGCTCATGAGTATTTGCATATAGTGCCATGTGTCAAGCTCTATGCTATTGACCATGATAAGATTCATCTCATTATTACGCCAGTGCATGTTCATGATGTCGAAAAAATTTCTGGCGAGAGTGTGGGTCCATGCAAAATTCAAATATTCACCTAGAAGCGCATCGCATCGTGGCCCTGAAATGGCCCCAAAAATAGTTCTGTGATTGGCTACACCCAAGAAAATGTTGACCCAAGGTCTGAATATATCATTGGGGAAGTGGGTGCTCCTCATGTATCTGGTGACCACCTTCCCGTCCTCGTCCTGTATAACCTTCCCAACATTGTTCACTTTGTAGAAAAGGTCCTCGGGCAAAACAAATTTTGGTGGATGGAGTAGAAGAGCTAGAGTGAGGGGTGGTGTGAGCATTTAAGGAGCAAGGAGTAGCAAAGGGAGTGGGCTCTGGGTTGCCCTAGCCTATGAGTGGAGAGGGCAAGGGACCTGACTGGTACTGCATCTCATGAGACAAAGTGGAGGCCTACATGGATGTGAGTGTGTAGACTCATCTACATTCCTTGAGCCACCGCAATAGCCTCGACCCTTCCTACTCTTCCTGGACCTACGATGGATACATCTAGGTGATGACACCTCGATCAAAGGGGCTACAAGGGATGGCTATCAAGTAGGTAAAGCCATCAATGGCCGTGATCTACCCCTGAGGGGTGTAGGAGAGGGAATAGCTGAGGTCCTCTGGGATAGCAGAGAGAAGAATCTCGTTGCCTTCGTGTAGCTCATGGATGCGACAAACTCGTCTGGACTCCTGATGAAGCCATGGGCTACTACCAAAGGAGTTCCTGGAGGGGTGGCTGCAAGCATAAGCCCAAAAGGAGTTGGCCCCTAGGGGGGAGTCCACCCAAGGGTAGTCGCAGTAGTAGGTCCATGAGGAGTCGATCGAGTGGAATCGAAGTCCTCTCAGAGTACAGATCATGATGTCTCCCCCTACAAGGGGCTCCGTACTCTCTGGACATACAACATGCTGACATGTCTAATTTGGGGGGATTGGACAAACATGAAAACAAATGCAAACATGAGTGGGTAAAAAGCGAAAAGACAATTTACTTAAAAGACAATACTTACAATCAACTTAAAAGACAATTTATTACTTGAAACTCAAATTAAGTTTACTAAAGCTATGAAAAGACAATTATTTACTTAAGACTTCATTCTATATTATCATATATCTCCATAAATTACATTACCATATGTATCCAAAAGTATATTTATATACCAAATTTGGGTCCAAAAGAGTGTTCAACTATAAAATTTATATCCAAAAGAGTTTCAATATACAAAAATTCTTGCAAAAATAGTATTGTTAAATAAAATGTCTCCAAACGTGACATTCTCCAAAAATGCCAAAAGAGAGGAGGAGGTCTACTACTCTGCATTACTATTCAAGGTACCTTCATCCTCCTCACCCCTAGATGGGTCACTCAAGACCTCATCTTCCACTTCTTCTAACATAAAATTATACTCTTCTTGGACTATGTACTCGCGGTCCAAGAAGACATCTACACAAACCATTATGTCCTTTATAGTGTTATCCTTGCTATATGGTCACTCGTAGCAGTCTCTTTAAAGCTTACAAAGATCTCGTAGGTTGTTTTTTCCCTCCCTTAGTACATGCCGCTCCACATGCGATCGGTCAAGACCCCACCCACATGCATGCACTTCGCCATTATACTTCACCCAATTTGCATCATGCATAATCTTTTGATCTACATGTGATAGCAAAGTTTGGTTGTCCCGAATAACAGCAACATGGGGAATCGGGTTGGGGTTTTTAGAAGATTGTCGTGGAGGAAAACATTCGATTTTTAATCTCTTTGAAAAAAAAAAACCAAATACGGGCATATAAAACACATTACAAGTCATATCACATCACTCATTCAAGATATGTAAAAGAATTCAGGGTACAAGCAAGCTACATCCACATTCACTTCTATTCAACAAAATATATATATCGCACAAGCCAACATATTCCAAAAAGATAGTTCTAGGGAACTTTATTGCATCCACTCTCCTTTATTCGACAATCTATGCCAATCATGTCCCCTATCTCCCTATCTGCTTTATCTTCCTCAACCTTTGAACATATGATTCTTTGCCTTTCTCTTCTCCACTTCATCGTCCCACAATCTTTAAAGTCTCCGCTTCTCTCTTCTTTGTCTCACACCACTCCTGTCTCATCCTTCCACTCCTTCCACTTTGCTACTTCTAGTCGCTCTCTTGTTGCTCACTGCTAGTTGCTCCCTTCTCTTTGCTCTCTCTCTCTCTCTCTACTAAACTCCATGGCCCCTACTAGAAAAGCTATGATAGCATACTTGGAGGAGGTGTATAGTCAATATTATGATATAAAGGATGGGGAGGTAGATATAGCATCACTCCCTAATGTACATTTGTGTCCAAACGCACATATCGAGGACAAGGAGTCGCTCGACGAGGACATGTACAAGACTGATCAGAAGATCCTAGAGAATTCTATTGAGGAGATACAGAGCTTGACCTAGGAGGAAGGCCATATGCCCAAGGAAGCTCCTTGGGCTAAGGAGCGAAAGAAAAAGAGGTGAAGGATAAGAAGAAGAAGAGAGATGACAAAGGGGAGGGTAGCACTTTATCAAAGAAACAATGAAGAATGTCTTTACACTTTATAAAGTACTCAGACTTGGAGAATGTTAGCTACAGTTTCTAGTGTATGAGAGGGAGCCCTCTCTTGGATATTTGTTGTAACCCCTCTTGGATATTTGTTATCATCTATATGATGAGGTTAGGTTGTATCCCTCTCTTTGTTATTCAGTATGTTGTATGTTTTTTAAAAGAGACAAAAGATAGAGGAAAAAGTTTGCAAAGAGAGAGAAAAGATAGGGGAAAAAGTTTTAATGCTAGTTTCTAATGCCTCTTTGTCAACTTCTATTGAAGTCAAAGAAGTACCGGTCTAAATCAAGATGTTTATCATATGCTGCTATTGCGTTTGCTGAAACTTCTCCGGATCAGTTGTTGTTCTTTTACCTTCCTAATGTCTACATGTGCGCAGTCACTCTTCCTTGGATTGTTGTGTTAAAACAATAGTTTTTATGATGTTTATCAAAGAAAGTTTTTCAGCTGATAACGCTCAGGCAGATGTATATAAACTTTGATATTATAATATAACCCTCATTTTTGGAAAAAAAAAAGATTTAAAAGAGAGAAAAGATAGGAAAAAATATTGAAAAAGATAGGCTCCTCACACTGGTGCAGCCTAGGATTTATCTAGCATTTACAGACTCATATCATTCTTTGAATTCTTGGGTCTTGAATCTTAGCCTCCGGTTTCCATGACATAGAAAACAAAAGTCCAAAATGCATTTGAGACAACTAAGACTCCCAAGAATTTAAAGGATGATTTGGAGAGGGCCGCAATGACACGAGTCTGCATATTCTTGCTCAATGTCAGGCAATTGAAGCTTCACATGGAAAAGAGAGAAGGAAAAGAGAGGGGAAAAGAGAGGAAAAGAGGTGGAAAAGAGAGGAAAAGAGAGAAGAGGATAAGAGAGGAAAAGAGAGAAGGAAAAGAGAGGAAAAGAGAGGTGCGAGGATATCAAAACTACAAGCTTGCCTCTTGATCTTGAATTTGCAAGCAAAGTATGGAGGTAATGCTCAATATCTCCCACTTTATCATCGCACATGAAGGTCAACTTGATCCACCATGGGTGTGTAGGAAGGCAAGTGATTGGATTTGGGATTGGAGAGCTAATAGTGAGGAGCCTCCTCCAAGTATGGACCAGCTATCTATCTTTCACGAGCTTCCATATTGGGGTGAGTTACAAATCAATCACCTCTTCGATCCCATACATATCTTCAAGAATGTGGGGCCTTCTATTTGGGCACACTTGGTTGGTGACAAAGAAACAAGGGAAGTGCAAGAAGACTTGCACGAGATGTGTAGGATGCCTCACTTGTGGCCCCAAGATCATGTGCATAGAACTCATGAGAATGGTTCAACAACTTAGGAGGAAGGTTCAAGAACCCAAGTGTGTCCTCCAATGGATCCTTTCCAAGGTAGAGGAGGCAAGGGTCAAGGTGGATATTGCATATTTTCGGACACCTATGGGACCTCTACATGTTAGCTTGAAAGAAGAGTATATAGAACTAAGATTTTGATGTTGTTGTGTAATTAACTTATATGATTGTGACACATTGTTGGCCCTCCTTTGTTGCTCGGATAGTTTATCCTCCCAATTATAGTGAGAGGATGCTTATCAGAAGATATTAGAACCTCTATCTACAAGATCAATGGCATTGTCAGGTATGCTTACTATCATATTACCTTAGTTATATTTCATATAATTTTAAATGATGGATATAAAATCTTAAAGTGCATATGGAATAGGTGGATCTCACAAAAAGCTCGATCTCTGTATCGAGCATTGAGAAGGCTAACGTGGACTCCATTGAAGCTATGTGCCTACTTGAGAAGCACTTTCCCTCAAGCAATATGACAACTTAGGTGCACTTGCTTGTACACTTAGTTGATGAGGTCACCATTGCCAAAACCGTTCATAATTGCTGGATGTTTTTCCTTGAATGGTTTATGAAAACCTTGAAGGGATTTGTAAGGAAAAGAGCTAGACCCAAACAAGCATGGCAGAGGGATGGCTTGTGCAAGAGTCATTAGTATACATAGTAGAGTTTGTTGCATCCATGGATCCTGATATGCCACATGCTTGGAACATAAAGGACGATGATCGTGTCATTGCAGAGGTTCCCCAAGGTATAGGGGTTGAAAGAAAGACGAGTGAAGAGAAAAGAGATAAATTTAATAATTTTTGTGTCCTCAATAGTCCTCCCGAGATGCAAAGATGGGTGGAGAGATATGAAGAGGCCAAAGCAAAAAGAATAAATGAGAAGGCGAGATTTAGAGTCATGCATAGGCGAAGGGCGCCATATCCACCGGACCTTACTCTTCTCCCTAGACACATGTCCCGTGAGAGCATCAACTCCCAATGGTGAGTGTAGACCACATTATAAACAATGCTCTTCCACATACATATCCACAAACTCACACACTTATACAAAGCTCTTCCAACTAGTTTGTGTCAACACTCCGACAGTCAAGGACACACTTAGCCATGACAAAGGCCAACACTAAGAATAAAAAAGTAGCTTGTGAAGGCTATACGCTTCCATTTTAGTCTCCCCCAAACATGCATTTCTAACAAAAAAAGGTAATTAGGAACCATTTATGATAGAAAGAACTAATCACAATATCACCAAGCCACAACATGGGCAAGGGGCCCCTGCGTGTCAGGATTTCTCTTAATAAATACAAATTTTTGAACCCTTCAAATTAAGAGAGAGATGTATGCAATTGTTCAGTGGAATGTAGGTTTAAAAAAGGTCTCTTGAGGATGCGTCAATTTTACGAGCAAAAACCTATGAGCAGGTTTATCTGAGTGTGTTTTTCAAGAGATTTAAAAAATTGTATTTTTTTAGAAAACATGGTTTTTACACTTTTATTTTACTAGAAACTAGATCCCTTTATCATAAAAATATATAGACTAGTCACTCATTCATTTTTACATAACATAAATTTTCTTATTCATAGACATTCTTTTGTACCCCTGTTATCACCTTAAAAAAGTGTTGAAAAATAACTCCTTTAAGAAACATCCCTCATAATCACTCTCACTGTAATAATATTATACATATATAATTACTTATTAAACTGTTTTATATCATATGGAAATATCTTTCTATTGTTTTTATAGCATAAATAACAAGATATTTATGGACATCTTTCTAAAGAAGTTTAAATTACTATAAATAAGTATTAACTTGGGCTTATATATCACTCTCATAAAATACATGTATGTTTAATACTATATATGCAAGATTTTCTAAAATCTAACCCCATTGCTGTGCTCAAATGGGGTTTTTCGATCAATTTGAGTGGCTAAATGACTATATTTGGACATTGGATGTGAAAGTTATTCGCTTTTAAAAGTGCCATCCACGGTAGTTTCGCCAGCGAAACTACCTTGGAAGACCTACTTCAAAGGGGTTTCGCTGGCAAAACTACCTTGATGGTTTGCTTCAATTAGTTTTCTTTGGAAAAGCCCTTTCATGAAGATAGGTTGAGAGAGGCTTTTCAATGTCACCTCCTATTAGGTAAAAGTTATAAGAAGGATCATAAGGGAATTTTCATAGAGAAGTCTACTCTACATGTGGGTTTCTTCAAAAGCAATCCCATTATGTTCTCACCATTCCCAAAGATTCATGTAAATATTTGTGTATAAAATAGGCATTGATATAATACTTTGCATATTTCTAAGTGAAACTATGTTTTCTTCCGATCCATTTTTGCCATATTTTTGCATAGTTGGAAGCTTTTTTGTTCCTTCGCTCGGATGCTCGGAAGATTTTGCTCGGAAAATGCTCGTCCCCGTCTCTTGATTTGTTTAATTATAAATATTTTACTCTAGTTACAACTATAACTTTTAATGAACTTATAAAAGACAACTCTAAAACCAAAATTTTATTCCTTTTTATCAATTCCCTCATGTGATAATAATTTATCTATTCATTTATATGCCTTAGTAAAGTATTCAGCCAAATTTTAATTCAAGGTTTTATATATTTTTAATATGCCTCAGGTATCTATATGTTTGAATCCAAGCACTAGCTATCCATAACTTGCAAGAATAGCTTACAAGCAATTCAAAAAACATAATCTACTTGCATCTAAATGGAGTTCAGTACGTTCAATAGCCAAGCAAAAAACAAAGCTGATTGAAAATCAAAAAGCAAAGCTAATTGAAAAGCATATAGAAGAAATGAAAACAAGAGGTTGATGAGAGAGGGGCATGCTCTCTCATTTATAAATAATCAAAGATGGAATTAACAACCTTGTTAGTTATGTTCAAAACGGTATCGTTTAAAATAGATTTATCTCATATTTATAGCCATCCTATCAACTAGGACTTTCTACATCAGTAAGAGCTAGGACAAAAAACCAAATTAAGCAAATGGAAAATTAGATGTAAGCACAAAAACACATGATCATTATATGAAAATACGAAGAACAACTTACCACCAACAAATTGAAGTTACTTTATATACAAAGAATAATTATTAATAGTCAAAATACTATCTTTTCTAATTTACTTTTACTCAATTATGTAGCCATCTTCTCCACTACGACTGTCACATCAAAAAGAAAAAGGAGTCGACAACAAATTAAGCATAAGAAATCAACCATGTAAGCACTAAAATGTATTTGATACATCAACATTCTCCTTTACAATTAATTTAAGTATCAATTACAAAACACGTAGATAACTTTTTTAGATTGAATATATATAATATATAATGCACCATTGATCATTTAATCACTATGTTTTTTAATTTATGAAACTTAAAAATTGTACAAAGTGATTGTCTCTATTTGTAGTTGTCATTCTAAATAATAAAAACTATCTTCAATCTGTTAATACTCTATATAAACTTATCCAATAGACACCAATAAATAGAAAAGAAAGAGCAAAATAAGCAATGGATCAAACACAAGAAAATAAGAAAGCCTATTTAGAACCATCTGCAGTGTCTGTTAAAGATAGTGTAAATTGTAGGATCCCGTAGGATAGAATAGATGCATCTTGCAAGAGGTGTGAGAGCACAATGAAAGAAAGATGGTAGATCTCTATTATGATTGTGAGAGAGAGGACTCTCTCTTATAAAAAGGGGGAGAAGGTAATACCTTCCCTACATAAGTGGCAATCAGCCCCTACATCAGTGGGAATCAATCCCTACATCAGTGGGATTGCCTTTGTCTTACATCATCACTTAGGTCACACACTAGACACATCATAGCACTTGATGTGCCTTTACAACACACACAAACACACATGTGACTCCCCTAGATGCACACATGCACCATAGAGCAAGCCCTTGATCATACTTACCCCAACAAACCCCCCCTCAAGGGGTTGCCTCTTGTAGTGTCAAGGATACATCTAGTCTCATAGTTTCTCATGCCATCTCATGGTGGTCAAGGATTAATCTATGGCTAGAATTTCATGCTAGCAAGGGTTCCCAAGGGTGTGAGGTTTACAGAAATGGGATCATCATCGAAACCACCTCCTGATCCCTTCAAAGCACATAACATGAATTAAGATAAAATTCATTTGCTGCATTTTGCGATTCAACGTGTAGTCTAGCTATAGACTAGCACTGCCATAGAGGAGATCCAACTCCACCAAGCCAAGTCAGGCATTGCCACATTACCCAATTAGTTTCCACTGACGTTAGTCCCTTTGGTTCTATCATCGGTGTACACACTCATACATCTAACCAGCTTAGTCTTTTGACATTTGGCACTTCAGCACCTCATTGTGACACTTGGTAGAGTTATCATTCCTCAGATTCACGATTGTTGCACATTTACAAGCACATATGCCACCCATATACAGTCACATTTGTTGACTCTTTTTTGGCATTGGTTCCGCATGTACACATCAGCCTTGTGCAACCTTTTGGCTATCTTGGCACAGAGTGGTCATCATTACATTACACGCTTGATCCTTAGCACACATTTGTTCTCATATGACTTAGTTCTGACAATTTAGCGTAAGCCCCCAAGTGGCAGCTCTCGTACAGTGTTCTCATGGGTAGACACTCTTGCCGGTACATGGGTAAGCCTCTTGCAGAGAGCACCAGACCACCTCCAGCATGGAGTTATTCTCTTCATACAGTTGATGATACACCAGTCATGACTCTAGACAAGATCCGTGAGTGGAAAGAGAACCTTCTTTGACCATTTATTGCCACAGGCTATGTACCAATGTATGATGCTAACTCGAGCCTCATTGGCCTTAACAGATCAGATGCAGACACAGATGCTTTAGATGTTAGCATGGATTAGCCTGAAGTTTTTGATCATGCACATTGCTTGGTAAGCCCTCAACATGAGGCACACTTCTTGGTAAGCCTCAGCACGAGGCACATTCGGCAGTAAGCCCTCATCACGAGGTATATTCGACAATAAGTCCTCAGCACAAGGCACTATCATGTATATTAGCATAGCCTGATTCTAGTGATGTACAACCATCACATTTATGCATGGATCTGACTCCATATTTTGCCACAGATGCAGATACTCAGTAGAAGTTCACCAGTGATCATACAATTATTCAATAGGTTAGTCTTGAGTACGGGGCACTCACATCTTCTATTGCATGCAGAGATACATGCCATAGTGCATTCAGCTCTTCATGTGATTCCATTCCAGCATCCATCACTGATGCTTTCACCTTTGACACAAAGCATACCTTGGGCTCAGTTCCCTTCAGCATCTTTAATTAGGAGATCAGTCTTCAAGACATTCCAACAATGGCTCAGTTATGCCACATTGGCATAACCCTTGGATCTAGTGATCACTACCTCTTTCGATCAGCAGATCATTCCTCAATATGAGGATACCTACGCATCAGTGTGGTCCTTTCCTAGTGCAGTGGACATCATTAGGTTCAGCCATAGTGCAACCTGTGGAGACTTAGTGTTGGAGCATGCACTTATGTTGGTAGTATATAGTCCTTACATGATGTAGATTAGTGGTTGGATCCAAGACTATAGATCAATCCCTACATCAGCATTCGGCACCTCATATGCCTCAGGGGCATCTTATGCACTTTTAATTGTATTTCAGGTTTCTAGGCCACTATACTATCATCTCCTTCTCGGCGAGCCTTTCACAGATGCTACATCCCATGCCGATGGATGTTTAGCCATGCACAAAATAGACGACCTCCAACTCATGACAATTGAGCATACATGTTTGATAGGTTGCCATACCTTGCTAGTTTTACGGGCCTCTTCTTCAGTAGAGTAGTGTATCATACCTGCACCTTCAGCCCCAGATTTTCAGCCCTAGATCACTTTGTCCACATTGACAATGCAGTCTTCTATGCCCCTACATTTGACAATGATTACTCTACTGTAGCATACCTCGCACATTGCTATCAATTCTTTTGGGTTGGTGACACTCTTGTATGTCACAACCAATGGATAATATCTCCATTGCTACATCACCTTAGCCTTACATCCAAATGCCTCTTCCTAATAGCAGTCGCATAGTCCACAGTTACTTATGACATGTTCAACATGCAACCATACATACTCTTGTTCACGGCGTCATCTTTCGATCAACAAGTCTTTGATCCAGGTGGACTTGACTTTTTGCATATTTCCTTCCTCTTCCTTTCGACCTATCTTCTGGGTTTTATTCCCAAAGGCAAAGGATGAACCACAACTTAAGAGGGGGAAATCCACATCATGTACAGGATCGTAAGTTGTACTCATTGTACATGCTTCCTCTACAGAGTCACTCTGCTCACTTATGCACATACTACTCTGATTTCTTTTCAGTTTTCTTTTCAATTTTGGATGCTATCATATGCACCAAATGAAATCCACAAACAGGTCTTGTACATGCACCCTCTACTTACCCAATGCAATTTAAGAGGGTGTGTTAAAGATAGTGTAAACTGCACTATCTACATAGGGCATAGGGAAAAACTATAACCCTAACCCTAAGAGTTAGGGTTACATAGGTCACCTTAAGAGGGGGTGTTAAAGATAGTGTAAATTGCACTATCTACATAGGGCATAGGGGCAAACCCTAATCCTAAGGGGTTCACATGTATATCTTCATGTTCATTTTCAATACACTAAGTGTACAAGTAGCTATATTGTGTGCACTCCTCTCTCTCTCCCTCTCTCACTTTTGCTATCAATGTCATGGATCAACATCAATTTCCTCCACAAGAAATGGAATGAAATCTGAGGCCTTGCTTCATCAGATCTTTTATTGTGCTTACTATGGAAGAGTCAACTATCACAGAAAAGGCCATAACCTACACATAATGCCCAAGGGAAACATTCCTCCACCATCATCCTTGAGAAACATTTTTTTATCCACATATGTGGAAATAAATTCAAGAGACAGACACTAGTTTGCTACAAATCATGTCAAAACAATAGGTATCGATAGAAATACATCATCAATTTTGAGCCAGAATACATAAGACATCTCTCGAGGGTTTCATCTCACAAAATTTTAGTGTACCACATGCATTCAAAAGGAGGGGTATTTTAATTGAACTTTTTGAAAGAATTTAACAGGATTACAATAATAAGAGGGGTTTTTTACTTCAACTTTAGAAAATTTTCACTTAATTCATTAGTATAAATAAGGGTGTCTTTATTGGGGGGAAATTTTAAGTTGAGGGTTTTCTAAATACCTCTTGAACGGACATGGTACATAGGGTTTCTTATTAGTAGTCCACCCCTCGAGAGACAACTCTTACAAGAAAACCCTTTTCACATGCAATTGTTAAGCATCATACATGTTTCTATTAATTTGAAGAAAACAACACATGCCATGGCAAATGGTCTCTTTGAAAAATGCTTGATAATCCTTTGATATGTTGGGATCCAAATGGAGCATGTTGCATCAACAAAGACAAGCTATCTCAACTAGTACAAAGCTTGATTGCATACAACATTAAGCATAATCCAAAAATCCAACAATACCTTGCAATATTTGAGTGTCCCCATCCAAAGCTTTTGGCATATGCATATTGTCAACTGAAGCCGCAATAGAGATCATCTCAAGGAACTCAACTGATAGCCCATTTGATCTCATGGAGACTACTGAGACACAAAATTCCTACTCAGTTTGAGAGAACATGGTCCCCGTAGCTACACATATACAATATCAAAAAAGAGATACACACGAAATGGCTTCAATTTTCTTGATAGATTCACGTATGGCAGTAAAAAAGGCCCCCAACTTCTACCTCACTTCTACACATATGGATGACCAGAACCTGGTACATTGTGCCCTGATGTCTCAATAGAGATCACGCTCTTTTCATTCATGTTCCCTTTCGGACATAGCGCTTATGATGGGGATATCCGTTTTGTGGATTATCTAAAATCAAGGATCTAGGATGCTCTTCTCATTGTACACTTTGTACAAGCCATATTTATTGCTCATGTACAAGCTAAAACAAGCTGTCCAAATTGCAAATAGTACCTAGACAACTTGTTTGCAAAGAGAGATAGATAACTTCAAGAAGACCAATAGAAATGCAACAAAACAAGAAGACCAATATATATGCAACAAAACAAGAAGTCGCAAGAAATCTTCTCAAATACAGGCTATCTACAACCCTACCAGTATCACCATCATGGCACCATCGTAACTTGAAAGACATGATTGCAATGGTTGACATGTGGGGATTACCAAACTTGTTTTTTATGTTAATGAAAAATGAGGTCACATCAATACGTTGGTCTGAAATCGATGAAATAGAGAAGATCATCTCCCCCATCAACCCGAACTTCACTTGGATGGATTGCCTAGTTGAGTGCGCAGTTCTCTTTTATGGATGATCACAGATATTCTTACAGCATTTTCTTTTTAATCCATTGGGTATACTTGGTCAAGTCAAACATCATCTCAACTGGTACGAAATCCAAAATTGTATATCCCTACATGCACACATCAATAAGCTATGGATTCACAATGATGGCATCGATAGAATATTAAATGATATAGTAACTCATATATTGGGAAATGGATCTATAATGCACATGGAATAGATCAACTATTGCAAACCCACTTACATGACTTGGTCAAAACAAAATAGATTCACGTAAACGTGCATGAGACAACTAGGCAAGGTCAAATGCAAGTACAGGTTTCCCTTCGAACACAATCGAATCCCTTTGCCATCAATAAAAATACTAATGGTGGCTCTACTATTAACGTGGGTATGAACACAAGAATGTTGTCCCATACCATTCAACCGTGCTGCTACTATGGGGTGCACACATGAACATCTAGTGCATCACAAACTCCGGCATCTGACACTATCTTCTAAAGTATGCCATGAAAACCAAACCAATGGAGTAGTGAACCTATGTTGATGATGCCAAAAGACAGGGCCTAAGTAATCCAGATACAATCAAGATGAAGATCATTTCTGCCTCTGTTTTGTCTAGATACAATCAAGATAAAGATCATTTTTGCCTCTGTTTTGACCAAGCCAACATCACCAATAGAGGAAGCCCTAAATTACTTTTACAAATCTCCCTCATCGAGTGCAGAGAGGTGGTACACTACATAGAATCTTGGCCACCCAGATTCTGACAAAATATTATGACACCACATGGGTGCAGAGTGGTGCTATATTGTACACAGCCCTCCAACCTTGAACCCATCATATTTTGTGCATACCATATAAACTACACCATAGAGAAGAGTGAGAGGGCAAGGGACATACACATAGGCATAGATGCTCTCCATAATTTTATTTACCAATCAACTAAATGGTCCTCTTCACATAATACCATCCAAGACATCATACGGAGGGTTTCTTCTTCAAGCTCCTCCTATTCAGGTGCCCTTCAAGACCAAGACCACTCGTATCAAAAGAAAACACAGCACAATCATACTTTGATGAATGCCACACCCAAGGCGTCATCAAGATACAGGATGATTTGGAAATGTATGTCACCGAAGTGCGAGTTACTAGAGTAGAAGAGAGGATACAACAAATACTAAACATGGTTTTGCAAGAAAAACCTTTGCTATAAGCAAATATAATGACATCACTAGAAGTCAATGATCAAAACAAAATAGAAATGTTGCATGATCTCACATGACTACTCAGATTACTTCATGAATTCAGGTAGATGGACCATGCCAAACTTACCTTAGAGCAAAGTGACATATCCAATGATATCATTTCTAAAGGGAAAGGACTCCATATCATTTTTGGCACACTGTGAGTAGTGAAATATTTCTTGATCAAATATATCACATACTAGCTTGTAAAAGGAGACAAATATATAATAGTGACTATGATCACAGGTGCTGCAACAATGCAACTCACCCACATAGCTACAACTATTCATTACCACAACTATTCATTACCAATTCAAGCTCACAATCTACTTGCAACTATACACCTCCTTCATTCTCGAAACAAATGAACGACATCAAACATTCAGCCAAGTTGATGTGATGATCATCGATGAAACATCCGTGATGACAAGTACAACATTTGATCTTATAATTATACAACTATGTGTAATCATGTTGCAATCAATTCTCAGCCCATTTGATAATAAAATCGTGCTTCCATTTGGAGACCTTACGCAACTACTAGCAATATGCAAACACCCAGAAAACTTTTGTCGGACATGCCACATCAAAAGATCTTTGCATTGGTAGCGTGGCACAATCTACACCATGAAACACTCTATATCTCATGCCCTCGATGGTGACTTCATCGAGTTTTTGAACATCATATGAGATAGAAAATTGATAGTAGATGAGATACAGCAGTACCTCGGTGGCATCATGATTCACAAAGAACAAACAGAAAAGTTTATGGACAACCACACTACAATAATATTCTCCCATCACCTTAATGCTAGAGAATACAATCTAAAAATACTATACAAGCTATTTCCTCCGACTAAAATATAGCATGTCTTGCTAGCCACAAATGCAACTGATGAGCCCTTGCTAAAAGAATTTCTAGATGATGAAAAATTCCATGAGATCACTGAAATCATGAATGGAGCTAGAATAATGATCACCGAGAACATTAACTTGACAATTAGAGTAGCCAATGGTGCAACTTGACTATTAATATCATCAATCGCTCCTCAACTAATGGAACTATTACAGCTATGCATGCTATCATCAACATGACATCGCAATCGATTGTGTTGTGCAAGACAAGACATTGAAGAAAACCTATGAATGGCAAGAGGTACCACAAGACAACTTTCTGAATTAGAGTTGCATACACTGTCATAGGACACAATGCACAAGGATGCACGATCTCAACCAAAGCAATGGTGTTCTTTTAAGAAGAATTCACGCCTGGGCTCGCATATGTCATGCTATCTAGAGTCACATCAGAGGCAAAATCTTTGCATTTTGGGCCACTAACATTTGACGACTTTCAATCTATCCTATTCTAATCGATACTATTCGAACAATTCTAATTTACATTAGTTATAAGAAATTCAGTACAGGTCTAACTTTCATTCTCTACTTGTAGATCTACCATCCATTCAAGATTTACCAATTGCATCATTTTACGTGGATCCAAACTAGGTACAATATAAAATATAGTGTTCTATTCACTTACCATCATTTATTGATAATCTGATTAACCTAACAACTACTAAAACCAATCTCCATACATAACACCATATTAGAGTTATTAGGCTTGTACAAATCACAAGTCAACATTAAGCCAACATAAAAAACCCAACCAAAAACAATCTACTTTGTCAATTCCCCAAATGAAAATGGCTAACAATACTGGAGAAGAGCCAACCACATACATATTGGGGTTTCCAACATCCTCAATACTGCACGAGTTTATTAATGATTGCAAGCAACGACTCTTGAACATGGAAAAGCCTGATTGAATAGAAAATGGTAATAAAACTATCTCAAAACAAAAATCAATGACTACTGTAATTAATAATGATTTTCCCCTGATCAGTTCTAGATAAATTGATATCCAGGACTTATGAAAACTATACTAAGGGAGTTAGATATATAATTCGGTAATCACCACAAATTCATTATACAAAACGAAGCTCAAGAGTTGCTAGACAATTAACCAAATGGAATTTCTTGCTACTGTATCGAGCTTCTACATTATGTCTTCAACATCTCATTAGATTGGCTTACAAGTTTGGATCATAAGACAGGTCCAAATATAACATTTGAACAAATTTATGGATAATACAGGTATCAACACACCAGACAAAACACTCCACTAATAATAGAAAAGGTAACAATAAAATTACCTCTAGATGTTGCAAGTGAGCAATATAGACAAGGGTTTAACCCATTCACAAAACCAAATGAGGGTAAAAATTCGGATACCATGTCGATGCATTCTATACATGTTTTATAATTATCCAAATTTATATGTTTAAAAGTTGAATTATAGAGGCATAAACATAATGATATATTAATTGTATTATTGCAAGTCCAAAAATTATATCCATTAAGAATCAAAGACAATGATGGCCATCCAACAAAGTGCCAATCCAAAGGAAAGACATTCATATGATCTATTCCATAACATGCATAAAAAATGGAAAGAAATAAATTGGGCATATCATTCATCTAAAAAGGTGTATAGAAAGCCACAAAAAAATACCCTCCACCTAAAATGAAATCTGACATTGAAAATTTTAGTCCTTTTGAGGAGAATTTTATTGTAGATATATTGGCTAAATGAAGTAATATAGACAAGGCAATTACACTAGAAGAAAATAACATATCACGGTTTCATAAAACAAGAGAACAATGATACAACAACCTCAAAGGCCACCCTCCATATCAAAAGAAATACTACTATTTGAAAGGCCCCAATCTCATATAAATTAATTCGTGTAAATAAAAACCACAACAGTATCGTGTTAGTGATATTTCTCAACAATTCTCTCATTTAAATTTTGTTTTATAAGAAATTTCTCTTTGATAATTAGAAGCTCTTTAATATCTTGGGAAACATCAGTATCCAAATTTCATTAGCAACCATAAATATTTGATTCTTCTCTTTTGCTTGTGCATATCATAGGCATTAATATGATTGGGGGTTGTACCATCTATAATTTTCATTCCCAATTTAATCAATGGAAATCCAACCAAAATAGAGGTCAATCATATTATGAGAATACTGACGAGTTAAACATGTTCTTGTGGTTCATGGAATGATATACAGAGACCAGCAATCTCAGGTTTATCAATGTTCACAACAAACACAATGCAAATGAACATATGAATAATATTTTATGTACCCTATAAGTATTATGACTTTTTTTCAAAATAAATGAAATCATATATGAATCTAATTCCCTACTTTATATTTCTTTCATGTGTTCTCATTGCCTTGCAAGTAGCATTATCTATAGAAGCAGCACAATACCAAAAAATCAGAGGTAATATTTTTGCATATGAGATAATCAAAGTATAACACAAATATGATAAAAAAACATAGCTGAAAGTAGAAATGAAAGGAAAGGAGTCTAACGAGAGATATATAAAATTGATTGCACAAGTATTGATGATTTTCAATTTCTACTACTTACATTAAATTCTCACTTTCACTTTTAGATAGCCATAGAAACTCCAACACTCAAAACTATCTCACTCCCTCAGTCTCATCGCTCCTTCCATGGATTTTGTAAGAGCTGCATTCCATGATTTCATCTTGTGAACTCCATTCATAGATCATTAGGAATAGATTTTTTTGGTGTTTGATATGACCTTAGATGTCCTAGGCACATATATGAGAGCCAAGGATGACTTCAAAGATTTCATCAACTACATTCAAGGGAATTTTTGTGATTTGCGTATCAACTTAATGAGTCTTTGAAAAGATGGGTTTCGAGAGATTACATCAAGTATCTATTTCTAGACGAACAAGTTTGTGAAGCGCTTGGGGCCTGCTTTTGTGATAATCTTACAAAGGAAGGGTTTAGGATGCTAGAAGTGCATGACCTCCTAGAAGAGGGGATCACGTGAAGTACAGGCACTAAATTTTTTTCATGGGAGATGAGATTCATCTTTCTTCTCTGGGAAGGAACAACTCATAATTGTGGCCTCTCTTGGATGATTTTTGTACTAGATAGCTCCAACTACTACATCCCACTTCTCGTAACTTGTCCCCCAATGATCCTTAAATGCTTCCTCAAAATTATGCTCAGGATTGGCACACTACAACACAAAGTATGGGTCATCCTCGTCATTGTTCCCAGTGTCAGCAAACAACAACTGCAAAGTTATCCCCCTTTTCTAGAGACAGCAGTCAATGAGGTCATCAAAAGACACCCCAAACTATGGTAAGTCATCTTTTGTCCATCCATTATTTGTCATCAAGACCTCTTCATGCAGAGGGAAAACTTGAACTGTCTCCCATCTCTTCATAGTTGCGATATGGTCACAATTGTCATGATACCCTATGATGAATGCACTGCAAAAACGAGAAAGTTTTCTTGTTTTGAGCACATGTTTGAAAACCCCATATGCAGTGCAAATTACTATGAGTTCCTTTGATGGCATCACAATCATGTCTATTTCTCCTTTGCACCTCATTCACTTTCTCTTCATGAAACACTCTACACACGACACTGTTCCCAAGGTTTTGTTTATTGTATGTTGCTTGTGTTCTCGTGGAGAGGTTGGTTGTGAGCCATGTTACAACATCATGGAAATCATTGAGCTTTTCTTCAGGGCATGTTAGTTGGTGTTTGAATAGAGATTGCTTAATAACAACACCACATCCATCATGTTCCCCCTTGCCATGGCTATAGACCTAAAGAAATTGCACATCATGTTTAGACTAGTCAAGGATTTAAACCTTGAGAAAAAGTAGAATCCATGAGTTGATTTAAATTGAGAGGAAGCACCATCTAACCCCATCCAATGTTGTTTCATATTTCTTGTACATGGGGATCATCATTTTTGAAACCGAAAGGTATTTCTTTCACACACAAATTCACCACTTAATCAATTGGAGAAGAACACAATCACACCATGAAAACGACAGCAGACTGGGTATAATCTCCCCCCTAGATGAGTGGCTCATGCTTCCTCATCTAGAGTATTTATGATATTTCATAAAAGCACCAAGGAGCCAAAATTATCCGTCTCTTCCAAAAATGAGGGATTTGCTTTACATGGCCATCTTAGGGCCCAAAAATGAATTATGTTCACTACAAAATATATTGCTCAAACTTGCAATAATATAGCAAATACAAAATTGGCCCATGGCCATATATAATGCACTGTGCAACACCTCGATCGGTACCCTCGCACTAACTCCAATCCTCGCTATGAATTCCATCACCTGTACTCAAGTTGCCAATTACATTAGTTATTAACAATCGATTGAATGAATCACTGAATCAACCGATCCCAACATAACCCCGTGCTCAAAGCACAATAATCAAGCACAAAAACAATAACACTAGCGACATTAGTATTAACATGGAATCACCCACAATACTAACCATCTAGCATGGCAAAACACAATCTAGTTAGGCGTCCCCAACTAACCACACAAAGTATCCACTAGGACCCCATCGCATCCGGTGCGCTCCTATGGAGTACTTTGCCATAGTCACACTTGACTAAAATAATAATGTCCAAAGCAAGATATATAAGAAAGATATAATTTTTGTAACATCCCTCTTCCTTGGATTGCACAACTGGCCTCAGTAGCATGTTTGATTATAGGAACTAAGGAGGTCTGGAAAAGTTAAAAAGAGCTGCTCAGGCATCCACTAAGCATCATCTCTCGAATGATTCTTAAATTTGAGCAACTATTTAATATAGACATTTCCTTTTTGGGTTGAGGTTTGTTGATGATCAATAATGCATTCAGGTTCTAGAATTTCTTCTTCATCAAAAATCAATGGAGCCTCTCCATATAGACAGGATGAATAGGTAAAGGTCCTTTGAAGGGCTTTAAGAGGCTGATATGGAAAGCACTATGTATTTTCCAATTATCAGGTAATTTAAGCCTATAAGCTAGATCATTGATTCTCTAAATCAACTTGAATGGTCCATAAAAACGTGGGGACATCTTGATTACTAACCATTTCTCAACACTCTTCAATCTTCTTTTCTCAATCCAAAGAAGTATATAATCACCTTCTTTAAAAAGCATGTGTTTTTCTTTCTTATTAGCTTGTTTCAGCAAGCTGCACATTTATTCATCAAGCATATCTTTGTTCATTATGGCTTGCCAAAGATTATAGTGTCTGATCGAGATTCGAAGTTTTTTAATAATTTCTGGACTGCATTATTTCATAATCTAGGCACTAAGTTAGATTTCTCATCAACTTTTCATCCAGAATCGACTGGACAAACTAAAGTTACAAATAGTACTATTCTGGATATGATAAGAGCTTATGCAGGAAGTCAACCAAAGATGGGACAAATATCTTCATCTCTTACAGTTTGCTTATAATAATACTCCTCATTCTGCAACTAGAAGAGCAACCTTTGAGATTATCTATGGGAAGGTTTTACCTATTCTTATCACACGATTGACCCATAGAGTAGAGGCAACAGATGCATTTGCCCACCATGACTATCAAAATATTCTTAAAGAGGTTCGAGAAGCCATTGCAATTGTGCAAGAGAAGTCTTCTTGCATGGGATGAAATAAGCTTGCTTACTAAAGCAATCTACTATCTTCCAAATCATATCATTTTGATTTGTTGTAGTCGGAAGACCTGTTATGAAATCCATGGATATTTGTTCCCAAGGTTGCGTAGGAATAGGCAAAGGCATTAGCAATCCTGGGGTCTTTCCTTTATAACTCTTGATCTTCTGGCAAGTGATGCATTTGGCTACAAACTTAGCCACATCTTTTCTTATAGTAGGCCAATGAAATTCCCTCGCTATCACTTGTAAAGTGGCAGTCACTCCCCTATGTCCCATATATGGTGGTTGGTGCATTTCCTCCATTACAATTTGTCTAAAGGGTTGAGTGATGCATAATTTCTTTTGATAAAAGAGGTATCCATCATTGCATAAATAGTCCAACACAGGATTCCAATTATTATTCTCTAATTTGTTCCATATATTGGAAAAGTCTGGATCCCGTTGATAAGAATTCTTCATTCCTTCGCTTGGCTTTTTGCTAAGAGCATCAACAACTACATTTTCTTTTCTAGGTTGATACTAAATCATGGGCTGAAAACTGTGTATAAATGATGCCACTTGGTGTGCCTATCGGATATTAGTGCTGAGTCAACAAATGCTTGATACTTTGCTGATCGGTTTTGATAAGAAACTCATATCCTATCAAATAATGTTTCCACATTCGTAAGGCATGCACAACAACAGTTAATTCTTTATCATATGTACTATAATTGCATTCCACTGGTTTTAATTTTTGGCTCTCATATGCTATTGGATGTCCATCCTGCATAAGTACGGCTCCAATTCCATATCCACTAGCATCGGTTACAAGTACAAAGAATGGTTTAGAGAAATCGGGTAGTTGCAACATAGGAGCTTGTGTGAGAGCTTCTTTCAAAGCTATAAAAGATTTAGCTTGACGCTGAATCCATAAGAAATGCTTAGCTTTTCTACGAAGGTCTATCAATGGATGTGCAATGTATGCAAAATTCTTGACAAACTTTATGTAAAAGCTACACAATCCCAAGAATGACTTAATTCATGTATATCTCATGGTTTAGGCCATGTGACTATGCATTCAATCTTCTTTGGATCTACTCGAATCCCATCGGCGAATACAATGTGACCCAAATACTCTATTTGATCTTGAAAGAAACTACTCTTTTCAGGATTTATGTACAATTGATTTCTTTCAAGAGTGAAAATACTAGCTTCAGATGTTCCTTATGCTCCTCAATGTCTTTGCTAAACACCCAAATATCATATCGAAAAATACTACAACACAATCTTGGTGTTTAAGAAAGATTCGGTTCATCATTCTACTAAAAGTAGCTGGAGCATTAGTTAGCCCAAAAGGCATAACTAGGAACTCATAATGTCTTGTTTGAGTTCTAAAGGTAGTCTTGTATATATCCTCTTCTACCATACAAACTTGATGATAGCCGGATTTGAAATCTATCTTACTGAAGACCTTGGCCCCTTTCAATTTGTCCAAAAGATCATCAATCCTAGGGATTGGATATTTGCTCTTCACTCTGATTTTGTTTAGTGCACGATAGTCTATGCACATTCGATAGGTTCCATTTTTCTTTTTGACTAATAAGACAAGTGCTCCATAAGGAGAAGTGCTGGGTCTTATCAGTCCTTTCTCTATCAGTTCCTCCACTTGCCTTTGAATTTCCTTTTATTCTAGCTAATTAACTCTATAAGGAGCTTTGTAAGGTGGAGTATTGCCCGGTAAGATTTCTATCCTATGATCTTCAGGTCGAGAACATGGTAGTCGAGGCAGTAAATCCTCTAAGAAACAATCAAGAAATTGAGAAAGAAACTTTTGGTGTGTAGGTTTAGTGTTTGGCTGAGTAGCCGTTACTGTATTCACGAAAATTAGATATGTCTTCTCACGTTTTCTAATTACTCTTTTGGCTTGTGTGTGGTTGAGTAAAGGACTGATCTTAGGTTTCATTGAGCTTTTCAGACATATTTCTTGTCTGTCCTTCTCAATCCACATCTGAGTGAATCATAATCTATGTTAGGATTATATTGATGCCTCCATGGCATTCCTAAGATGATGTCCACTCCCTGTAGGGCTGCCACTAGAAAGTCTCATGTATCCTTGTAGGGTTTGATTGAGATTTCAATATTCTTGACCTCTCTAGTGCAATTGTACTTTGTTTTGGTAAAAGCAGATTTGAGCTTATAGTTAGATGGGAAAGACTCTAGGTTTAGCTTTTCTAAGGCTCTTTTCGAAATGAAATCATGTGTACTACCATCGTCATACACAATAACAACTTCTTTGCCATTAATGAAACCTTTCATCTTGAGAAGAGCATGACAATTATACTTACCTCACTCTTGCTTGCCTACTTCGTCGTCAATCATGTGCACTTTTGCCGTTGGGGTCTTCTTTCTTTTGGGACACTCAGTGGCTATGTGTCCCACCTTGTTGCACTTAAAACACCTTATTTCTTTTTTTGGAAAACTTCCACTGTTTGGCTTCGAAGAAGAATCTGTTTTCTGTGGAATAAAACCATTTTTAGATTTAAAGAAAAGCTTTTTATCAAATCTCTTTTTCTTATGGAAGGGTACATGCCATTCCAAATCTTTCCCTTCTTTTGGGATCCCATTCTTCCTCTCACAATTCATTGCAAGAGAAATCGCATAGTTCAGTGAGCGAGGATTCATGTTAATCTCGACTCTCTACGTTGATCTCACTCATTAAGTTTCTCTAAGGATTGTAATTGGATCAACGTTTGCCAAAATCTATCAGTATATGTGGAGATCATTTCCTTATCAAACTGCCTGAAAGTATCCCACTGTTGTCTAGTTTTTGCTTTAAAATGTGAGGGAAGAAAATCTCTCTTGATGAGCTTTTGAAAAGACTTCCAAGATTTTGGTCACCTTTTACTGTGCTTAGTGATGTTCCACCAAAGTGCAGCACTCTCTACTAAATGATTTGCAGGACATTTAATCTTGTCTTTTCTAGAGAATTTCTCCCTTAGAAAATAATCATCTAGCTGACTGATCCAAGACAAGACAGTGCGTGCTTCTTTCTTTCCATTGAAATTTTGAAATGAGAAAGCTTTTCTACTTATCTTACTCTCCTTCCTTGAATTATGTGCTCTCAGTGTGGCTTTGACTGTCCTGATAATAAGATCATCGTCGGAATCATCGTCAGATGAATGCCTCTTTCTTTTCTTACCATTGATTTTCTTTTCCAATCTCTCCCTATGCTCACGCTCATTGGCCAACTGTGCCTAAAGCGTGGGTGGTTGTGGCTGATGCGACATGATAATGCAATAAATACAAATAGAGCAGAGCAGAGAAAAATAAGGATACTAAGTGTATGAGAATTAAAAGATGAAAAAAAAGTGTGATTCGAGTGTATGATAAGAATTGGATGGCAGAAGATACTAAGTGTATGAAATATAAAGCATAGAAATCACTTATCTCACCTTTGATCAGAAGTAGAAAGGACTAGAGTGGGAAATATGTGGCTGACGATGTCGCTCGTAGTCGTCTTTGCGCTCGCCTGATCTCCAATTAATTGCTCGGTGATTCGTGGTTCCAATCGCCTTCTTGATTCAAGCATTCATACTTGGCTATGGTCTTCGCCTTGTTGAGCTCCGATCACTTTGTTGAGCCTCGTAGCTTGCTAAATTTTCCTCTTCTTCTTTCTTTTATATATATATATATATATATTCTTTTCTTTTGAGGGCCTTTGAACCTTATGTATAGTCAAAGCATCCTTTGACTTGATACGTTGTCTTCTACAAGCCTTCAAATCTCTGCACGGTTGTGCGCATATCTTTAATGCAAGGCTACGAACACGATGTGGGCCAATGGATTTACAAAGACTCTTTTCCCAAGGGTGATGATGCGGCACGATGGGATCTGCCAAGTGCCTCTATCTATGATAATAGAGGCTCGAGGACCAGAGGCTGCTGCTACCTTAATGTATCAGGACTGTGGGACTGTGCATGGGCAAAGGACTGTGGGACTACGCATGGGCTAAGAATTGTCTTAATGACTTGGGGGCCACTAGCTATAGGTCTACACTCTCTATAGATGGGCGCGCATAGACAAAGGAACTCTCAGGTCTAGAGGCAGCTGCAGTTCTTTCACTACTAAAATCGAGGTGTTGCGCACTATGCAGACTAAATATTAAAGGCCTCTGTAATTCATGAAGCCAAGGTAAGGCGAAAGTCGACTACTTGCGAGAGCAACTCATGATGACTCATTAGGCTTGGGTGTCGATGCGGACTAGCACATGGAACGAGATGCAAACTCAATCAGACTCCGAGGTACTTCCGCGTTCACAGTGGCAGCTGCTCCAAGGCTAGGCAGAGACACATAGTGTCACAGATAGTGACAATACAGCTGTTGTAGGCTATGTTGAGTGTGCAGTCTGAGGAAAGGAACATGTAGCTCGTGGAAGAGAGAAAGGGAACTTGAATTCGAGGTGCACAATCAGAGGTATAGTTTCAAGTATTCCTCCACAAAGCTTCTCTTTCCAAGTTGTCTTTTTCTTCTTGAATCCACACGAGGAAGCTTCAAACTTTCTTTTCTTTCTTCACAAGAGCGTCACCAAAGCTCTGATACCACTGAAACCAAAAGGTATTTCTTTCACATATAGATTCACCACTTAATCAATTGGAGAAGAAGAACACAATCACACCATGAAAACGATAGCAAACTGGGTACAATCTCCCCCCCTAGATGAGTGGCTCATGCTTCCTCATCTAGAGTATTTATGATATTTCATAAAAGCACCAAGGAGCCAAAATTATCCCTCTTCCAAAAATGAGGGATTTGCTTTACATAGCCATCTTAGGGCCCCAAAAAGAATTATGTTCACTACAAAATATATTGCTCAAACTTGCAATAATATAGCAAATACAAAATTGGCCCATGGCCATATATAATGCAATGTGCGACACGTCAATCGGTACCCTCACACTAACTCCAATCCTCGCTATGAGTTCCATCAACTGTACTCAAGCCATCAATTACATTAGTTATTAACAATTAATTGAACAAATCACTGAATCCACCGATCCCAACATAACCACGCTCAAAGCACAATAATCAAGCACAACACCAATAACACTAGCAACATCAGTATTAACATGGAATCACCCACAATACCGACCATCTAGCATGGCAAAACACAAGCTATTTAGGCGTCCCCAACTAACCACACAAAGTATCCCACTAGGTATGGAGTACTCTGCCATAGTCACACTTGACGATAATAATAATGTCCAAAGCAAGATATATATTAGAAATATATAATTTCCGTAACAATTTTTTAGCAATTCCCAATGCAATAGAAAAGTATGCTACACAAATAAGCTGTTGTGTTCCCTATCATTCGAAATGTGGAAATGGTATGTGCATTGCATTGACCTAGACTCCAATTCAACAAGGAGATCAGCATCAGTCGTACGAGGAATAATCAAATGATTGTAAGTGATATGTGCTAGATTTGATATCTGCTTATTGTACTAGTGAGGACTTTGTATCTCATCTTGTTCTTTCAATGAGTAAATTTTGGAAAAATCTATGAGAGGGACAATAGTGTCACGGGGAAAATTGGCAAGGCACATCTTGAATAGCTTATCTTGTGAGCCGAATGATGAAATTGTGAAGCATGTATTTTGGGACGGATTGAACCAAGTGCTCTACAAGCTCCCTTGACTTAGTGCTCTTATACAATAGTATCCACATCTTTTTCTCCAATCCTTCAACATTAACATGGTCAAATATTCTCCATTTTAGAGCAGTTGAATTGTCTTGCACATATAGGTAGCTTCAACCCATTTCAACCTACAACTCAAAGATGATGAGACAGAGTCCTAGCTACCCTATGAGCTCCCTAGCAAATTTATCATATAGGAGGAACTCTTTCCTCACTAGTAAAGCATAGCATACCCACACGTTTTGAGCACCATGAATAAATTGCACAAATAAAAGCCCGAAGAGATACTTGCTTTGGTCCACACACATGGCACCCTCATCACAAAAGAGTAAAATGCACCAGCCACTCACAAAAGAAACATGCACTATTGGCACATGACCTTGACCACATGGCACTCTCATGGCACTATATTAGCACTATCAAATTGGGACCTTATCCATTTGTGAAATGCCATGATGAAGAAAGCCCACTAAGATGAGGAAAAGGCCTACAATGTCGTCGATAAAGTGACATGAAGCCAAACATCCCAAACCTCAACCTCGATAGCCTTGCCCAAATCACCGACCTAAAGAAGGATAGGATCTAGGATCACCAACCCAAAGGTCAACACCAAAATGACCATGGCCGGTGGTTTTGGACAGTGAGACAATGGATGAGAAAATAAATGCAACATGCTAAGGAGATATGCCACATACCCTGAGAACCCTAGAGGCAGGAGCCATCAACTATGTAGGATGCAAGTACAGAATAGCTTGATGCCCAAGCCAACAAAAGCTAACAACAAAGAGAACAATACAACATTTATGGCCAGAGTCTCAACGTTCACCGTGTCATCTAATGCATACAACTTCTTGCAGTCAAAGGGTCTAAAGAATCTTTTTAGGAAGATATAAAACTAGATTCCTTTATCAAAAAAATATACATAATAGTCACTCATTCATTTTCACATAACATAAATTTTCATTCATTCATTTTCACATAGTCACTAATTCATTTTCACATAACATAAATTTTCTTGTTCATAGACATCCTTTGTACCCCTGTTATTACTTAAAAAGAGTGATGAAAAATAGTTTCTTTAAGGAACATTCCTCACAATCAATCTCAATGTAATAACACTATATGTATATAATTACTTATTAAACACATTTATATCAATATGACAAGAGATTTTAGGTGTTTTTCTAGCGTAAATAACAAGATATTCATGGGTAAGTTTCTAAAGAAGTTAAAATTACTATAGAGAAGTATTAACTTGGGCTTATATATCTACTCTCATAAAATACATGTAAGATTTAATGCTGTATATGCAAGATTTTGCAAAATATAACCCCATAGATGTGCTTAAATGGTGTTTTTTTATCAATTTGAGTGGTTGAATGACTATATTTGGAAATTGGATGTGAAAATTATGTCCCTTTAAAAGTGTTGTCCAAGGTAGTTTTGCCAAGATGACCTACTTTAAAGGGGTTTCACTAGCAAAACTGCCTGAAGTCATATCCTACTTTAATAATGTTTCTTTAAAGAAACCCTTTCATGAAGATAGGTTGAGAGAGGGTTTTCAATGTCACCCCTATTAAGTAAACTTGTAAGAAGGATCATAAGGGAATTATTATAGAGAAATATACTCCACATGTGGGTTTCTTTAAAAAGACTCACTCTCTCCCCCCCCCCCTCTCTCTCTCTCTCTCTCTCTCTCTCTCTCTCTCTTTCTCTCCTTAAGGCATAGAGAGAGAAGAGAGAGAGAGGGGGGGGAGAGGAGCACACCACGTGCTCTGCCACCAATGAATGGCACTTGGCCTCAGAACTATCCACCCATGCCACATCATCGCTCATGCAGAGTCTTGCCTCTTGGAAGCTACTACATGCATGTTCTGCCAGTCGCGTGACATGCGACAGTTTAACCCTCGCCTTACTAGCTCCACGTCTGCTCTGCAACTCGTGCGTCAGAGCCACGTGGCAATGCGTATGGCCTGTAGCCATACGCATTGCCACGTGGCTCTGAATTTACTCATGTTGGTCGCCCCCACGTTTAGTACAGTGCTTGGCCCTGCTATCCAGAGTTGCCACATGTTGGTCTGTCCAACAGTCCCACTGTCCTACTTGTTAGCTTGCAGCAGTGTGTTGGGTGGCTGCAACTGTCGACAGTGCAACACGCCCTGCCACATGGCATGCACACCATGCCAAATTGTGAGTGCATTGAAGGGCTAGTGGCAGGTGGCTGCCTCTACTTCGTCCATGTCAGTCATGCCAACCCTATGGCTCTACCCTCTGTCAGTTGTCTTGTCAATTGCATTTACTGGCATCTGTACCTGCGTGCCATCTGGCATCGAGTCCTAGCTGCAGTGTGGTCCTATGTGGAGGTGTCCGTTGTAGTTCTGGCCTCATTAGGAAAAAAGGGAGCTCATTTTGGGGCCTTTTATGGTTTGGAAAAAAAAGCTCTCAACCAATCAATAGAGGGCCAACGTAACGTTGGAAATTCACGAAAATAAGAGAAAATAGAAAAAAGAAACAATACTTTATGTAGGTACAAGCGTGCTACATTAATGTGAGATTGGTTTTTCATTCTCACAAGATCTTTGGACATGGAGATAGAATCTAGTCTGACATTTTATCTGACAAGGGCCTTCCCACTTCCACCTTCCTTTGAACTTTGAAATGTTGTGCTACCTTTCCTTCGAAAGGTGATGTTATTTGTCAACTCTCTCTGCCCACTTTCTCTTTCTTGAAACTTTAATTTGTTATCTTGTTTACATTACTTTGCTGTTGTTACAGATTCAGAAGGTCTCCATGGTGAATAAGAACCATGGCCATTCTTGTGGAAGACGCTCTGTGGATGATAATGCTACGAAGGCAGAATTATACCACACATCCTTACCCTGTCGACCTGCTTCTTCTATTTCTTCGGTAGAGAATTCAAGTACAGTCAAAACGGAAGGAACTTGGGAAAGGTTTAGTGTTTCGAAAGGAGCATGGGTGCTCATGCAACCTAGCAAAAGAAAAAGACCCCAGACAAAAAACATTTTCTTGGTGTCATGGAAGGGAAGAGTACGAGATTTTAAAATCACCAGAGGGAAGATAACGGTGAAAGAAGTTTTGATTCAGCATGTGTACATGCATAAAGAACTTGTCTTGTGAGACTATCCAAATGATCTTCCGCAACACATGCCTAATTGTATATTTTTCTATTGTGGTTTTTTTCTTTACGAGGTGTATGGATTTTTAAGATGAATCTTTCTTTCTTTGCTTATTGACATTCTTGTGTTGTTTTATTTCAGATTTATACCCTTCATCGTATGAGACATGGCAAAACATCCTATTGTATTCTGGGATTTATAGATGTTTTGCATGGATCGATAAGAGAAATACCAAGGTCGATGTGCAACAGAGCTAGCTCAATTGGGTATATTTTTTACTCATCATTTTTATCAGTTGCTGGACAATGCTAACACACATGGTGTGTTAAGGAAACAAGACCTTCTGGCATGGAATTCAGTGGATTGGCCTCACCCACATTCTAGTGTTACAGAGGCATATAGGGCCAAGCTTTTCAAAGAAGTACAGAAAGCTCTGAGGCCCAATATTGCCACAAGGATAATAAAAATTTCTTTATGCATGCCTCTCACAGTTTTTGTGGACTTGTTTAATACCTTTCCAGTGAAGGTTTCAAAAACAATGTTCACAGTTAAAGCAACAAGTTCGGCATGCATGCCACAATTTTTGGATAAAGGTTGGGATAAGAAGACATGTAGTTCAGTGTTTTGTGAGGTTGTCCAACCTTCTATGCAACTGAAGTACATGGTTGCATCACAAAATTTTATTTTTTCTTTTTATTATAAGCACAGTCGAATGCTAGGCACAAAACTAGTCCCAATGGATCAAGATGAAGATTCTTTTGGTGCTGAAAATAAACTTCTTGATATTGATGCTATTGAGAATGGTGATGTGCCAGTCAATATCTCATTAAGAGAATGTTGCTCCCTAGCTCAATTGCGCAATGACATTTCTGTTTGAGACAGAAGGTTCTATTTCAAATGACTTTTTATTTATCTACAACAATAAAAAGGTAATTTATCCTAGTCTCATTAAGCACCTCTATAAGTTTACTTTACCCTATTGATTCATATTGCTTTTTTGTAGGTGCTCAAAAGAAGAGAGAGCTCAATAAAATGCAAAGACATTGAAAATTTGAAAATTGAGATAACACAGACTCCATAAACAAAGGTATTGTATTCAATAAAGTAAAATTTTGTACAGAAGTGTTTCATTGTACATGTAGAATATATTCTTGACAACCATTTTCTATTTATCTACAGCTTGATCTAGAGGCTACTCTACATGGTCCAAGCTCTCCGTATCATCATTTTTTGGAGAATCTATTTTCTGCTGCTCCATCCTATCCTGTACAGTATGTTGGTGCTGCTCCATTGTCTCCTCTACTGCCCCTGGAGTATCTGTTTGCTGCTGCTCCATCTTCTCCTCAACAACATCAGCAGCAGGTCCTTGTTCTTGTGGCTTCTCCTCATCAGGACTAGGTCCTTGTTCTTGTGGCACCACATCAGCTTCATCTGTGTCATCAAGGTGTATGACACCTTCTCGTACTTTAGAGCTCTCACCCAACTCGACAGTAGCTGGTACAATAAGTTTGGGGGAGGCATAGCTCAAAAACTTCCAAATTGTATCAACTCTGAAATTATATACATAGTTTGAGCTGAAGCTATCTTCTTTCATCTGCAATAGCATATGATTACTAAATGAAAATTATTTTTTCTTACAAGGTCTGGCTGTTCTTTCTCAAAATAGCTTGAAAGTAGATATTTGGCACTGATCAGCGCTCTCCATCTGCAGCTACTTAAATCATCTTGTTGTGGTGTCTGTATAGTTGGAAAGATATGTTAGAAACTGTTAACATCTCAACAAAACAAAATTATTCAATAAGTTCAAAGGCATAGCATGAAATAGACATCAGTAGAGGGAACGACTTTTTACCTCTAGATTGGTTGGCTCTATTGAATCCAAAAGAGAGACATTAGGAGGACAGTGATCCAATGCATCTAGAAGCCTTCTAATACAACTGGAATACATATAATTTAGTTAGTATGAAATCAAAATAATGAGGTTTTATGTTAAAAAAGCACACACACCACTTACAATTTCAGCTCTCTGTGTGTGTTTTTAAGAGAGTTGAATAGAAAGCATTGCTCTCGCATTGCTTCTGCTAGATGTCAATAGAAACAAAACTCCAGTGGTCATTGCGTAAGGAAAAAAGCATTAAGAAATCAAAGGCTACAAGAGTTCTCAATCTTAAAGAAGAATCCCACAAGAAGCAGTCACCCACATACCTATTATGGTATGGAAGTAGCAAAACATCGATAACTTCAAAATTGCAGTGTCTGAACCACTTGGAAATACCAATGGGAGTTTCCTTTGCATCTCTTAACTTGGAAGAAATGGCAGGATATGCGATACAGAGGGGTGAAGCCAGCTTCTCATCATGCTGCATGGGACCAAAAAATAATTTGGGTAGGGTATAAAGGAGGTACAAGGAGGATTGTTTTGCAAAAAAATGTAAAATAATAGACACTTACTAGAGCATTGCAAGAATGATAGTATCTGAGCAATACTCATTCTTATGAGCCAATGCTGCCAAGCATGGTTTTGTTAAGTCAAAATCATTCATTGAAGTTTCATCCTCAATATGGACAACTATATTAGGGCCCAGCTCCTGCAACCTTCTGTGTATGTGCAGCTCCCTCTTTCCAGTCTCCACATCTATAATAGATTTTGATTCTTTTATTTGCTGCTTTAGTGACTCCTCATAAGTAGCCTTCCCTCTGGTGTTCTTTGAGTGGGTTACTTCAACAACCTTAACCTCATCTACCTTCGACTTCCTTGTAGGTGGAATTAATAATATATCTCTCATCTTTATGTCCTGCCATTCCACAGGATGAACAAGCTTTTCATACCTCCATCTCACTCTGGACAAAGTGTTGAAGTCTTTGGCCATCACAGTCACCCTGTGAGCATGGGCTACTACCAGCATTGTATCTTCAAAATATTTTTCCAAGTAATCCTCTGCCATTTCTTGTAAGGAAAGATTGGCAGTTCTGTTCCACCTGAACCCAAGGTGCCAACTATCACATATGTCTTTCACCAGTCTTTGAAAAGGTGCCTTTGGGATTGCAAAGCCTATAGCTTTATGTTGCTTCCTGATCTCCCTTAGCACACCTGCACCATGTTTCAATCTCTTGGCCTTTTGCTGGAGCAGGCTCATTGGCTTACCCTTCCTGCCATGTGCAGCTCTTCCCTTTGGAGGCACACTAAATTTCTTGGTACCTGCCCCAGCTGCTGTTGCTGCAAGCCCTGGCCCTTTGCCAGCTTTCCTTGCAGTTGACATGGTTCTTGCCATCACTCTGACAAACTGCATACAAAGCAATGGAAAGAGATTACAACCATGGAGAACATGGTATGACACAAAAAGACAATCACAAGGGTGGATGAAGCAACATTAAAAATTTTGCAATAAAACGTGATATGGACAGTTTGAAATTCCTAACAGCTTAAAATCGCGTTTTCTAGCAAATTCCTGAAGTGACATGCTGGTACACTCGAACAGTGATTTCTCTGTCTTTACAACTAAATACAATATGAATGGAGTTTATGCAAGGAGAGTACAGCCATGGAAAACTATGAAAGTCACAAAACCAGAATGACAGGGGTGGATGAGGCAACAGTTCAATATTCGCAACAAAACGCGATTTCGGCTGTTTGAAATTCCTAAGGCCTTCTCCTCGCATTTTCCTGCAAATTTATGAGGCAGCATGCTGGAATATGCCTTTAGTCATTTGAAGGGGTTTGCATGTCCATGCAGGATGGATTGAGTCTATGGAAGGCAAGAAGTGTGCACAGACTGAAGGAAGAACCCATAACAATAGTTTTCCCCTCACATGCAATTATCACACTTGAAGATCTGCATTCCTACAGTGATTTCTCTATCTTTACAACCAAATAAAATATGGATTGAGTCTATGCATGTCCATGCAGGATGGATTGTTTCTATGGAAGATAAGAAGATTGTAGAGACTGAGGGAAGAACCCATTAATACTGACCTGAAAGCTATCTATGGGTGTGTTGTGTGGCTAATGAGTACCTTGTGCTGGGGATGAACCTGTGCTGCTAGTCAAGATGCTGATGTTGCAGAGTAGGGAGGTAGGGAGGCAAGAGAGTTGAGACTGGAGGGCCGAGACAGGATAGATTAAAGAGGAGGGAAAAGATAAGTGCAAAATACAAACAAGGCAGCTACTAAATCCCACACGTGTGGAATGGAGACGTTTTTCACACGTGTGGATGGGACCCAGATCTCTTGGAGTTTGAAACTTGGCACATGTGAAAAGGACACTTTATGCCTTGGAACTTGTGCCATTCATGATTTCATAATCAATTCCACAACCACTCTTCCCTCCCTTGCCTCCCAATCTTTCATCCCTGCCAGCACCCTCCCATTGTCCTTTTCCTTCCCTCTCTAATCCCTTCCTACCCAGCACACTCCATCTAGACTGCAACCTGCCTGAAGACTACTACCACTGCCAGATCTCCAGGTTACCAAGGCTGCAGTTCAAGTTTGGGAAAGAGTAGGAGATTCACGAGTGCAACTCCAACAGCATGGAAAAGAAAAAGAAAGGTCAGAATTCTAGATTCTTTTCAATGTTTTTTGACATATATTTCTTCCATCCATTGAATTCTTGATGTCCAAATATCTTCACTCAGCTCCACCCTTCTTGTTGCATATTCAATTTATACTGTCCAAGAATGTGGTAGATCACCCAAGAATTTGATTGGAGATGGATATGAAAAGAACCTAAAAGTTTGCAACAAAATGCGAGGAGAGTGCTTTATCCATCTCTAGATAGCCCATATCGCATTTTGCTGCAAATTCTTATTGTTGACACATTCTTCTTGAAAAGCTTCACTCAGCTCCAGCCTTTCTCTTGCATATCAACTCATACTATCCAGGAATCTGTGAGATGATCCTTGCATTTGATTTGACATGGATATCAACAGAACTGGAAAATTTGCAACAAAATGCGAGGAGAGTGCTTGATATTTTCCAAATGGTCCTACATCGCGTTTTCCTGCAAATTCCTGTGTCTCTTTTGGTTCTCACTTCTACCTCATTGTTTTGCTATCTTTGGTTTGTGGAATTCTTCCTTGATGATGAGAAATGTTTTTGCTTTGGAACAGTTGACTCCCAGGCCCCTCCTTTCAAGAGGAAGCTGGACTTTTCTGCTGCTATAATCAGACCATAGCAATCACCAGGTGAGTCATGAGAGCTCATGAAGTGATTTATCTGGTGATATCCTATGCATTCCCTGATTGCATAAGTCAGCATATAGAATTCAATGTATATAAATTTTGGAACAGGCAAAAAGAAGAGACTGGAGTAGAATGCTGAGTCTTCCATCTCAAAACAAAAGGAACCAGAGGAGGACAAATCTCTAGATTTGCTCCTATTTGAGTTTCTTCACAAATGCAAGGCTTAGAGGAACTTCCACATACACCACAGTATTTTCAACATGGAGTTCACTATGAGCTCTGTACTGGAGCATCACAAAGATTTTTTGTCAGACCATTGGGATACCTTCAAACAACTAATAGAGGCAGGAAGAATTGTGGAAGGTGAAAAGGTTTTTGTGCATATAAATCATATTGTCTCCATTGACAGGCTGAGGTACCATGTGAATAGAAGATTTGACAGCCTGCTTGATCAATATGAATTCAACTGTAACTTGCACACCAGAAAGTGTAGAGTGCTTGAGGAAACCATGGCATTCCTTATGTACATTGTCTTCAGTCAGGACTCTCTGGATGAACAAGGGCAGGAGGCTAAAGAAGAAGACACATCTGAAGCAGAGGAAAAAGAGGATGTTCCTTTGGTAACAGAAATGGCAGAGCAAGAAGAAGATATCAACCTCCAGGATGAGGGGCTGCAAGTGGCTGCTCTTGACCTTATTCAACTGAGGACAAAAACTCTTAGGGCAGCACAGCCAGTTGAAGATTTTGATGTTTAGAGCAGCAACTATGCAGTGCCCATGCTTCCAGGTGTCTTGATTGGTGGAAAAGATTATGTTTTCCTCCATGATATAGAGTGTATGTTCAATTTGAGGGAGGACTATGCCATTTCCCTTATTGCCCAGGCTTCAATGCTTCAATGCTTGACAAGAAGGTTGGCATAGAGGATGACCATTCACTACTGGCTTTGGAAACAATTTTTGATCCTACAGAGGCCCTTACTATTTGTTTCAAAGAGGCTGAAAAGTTCCAAGAGACAGGTGAAACTGCCTTCCAGCTCACATAGGAAGCTATGAATCTCTCAGCACTATACATGGAAAAGCTTAAAGAAGAGGCTGGACTAGAGGGGAGAGGAATAAATCTTTGGAAAGATGAATTGCTTGTTGCTGATGAAAATGATTATGTACGATCTTGTTACTTCAAATCAAATACTTTGTCTTCTGCTTAAATGTTTTGTAGGTTGTGTATTGTCTCACTCCAATATTTTGATATGTGGCAGCTACAAATTGAGGATGACACATTCCTCCAAAGAACAAGTGGAAGCAGGTCGGCTGGGTTTGGCAAACAATCAAGCCTAGCTCATTATATTCATGATCTAGGTAGTGCTAAGATCTTGATTTACCATAGGCAGTTGAGCAACAATGGAGAAGCCATTATTTACTTCTTAAAATGTTTGTCCAGGGTTTTAGGTGGACATGATCTTTCATGGCAAAAGGAAAATATCATTTTGATAGAGAGGTTGTCTACCATAGATATATTTGGGGATTATGTGAATAAGCAGGCCTCTAGGGCCTCTTACTTTTGGTCTTACACTTCTTATGCATTAGCATGTGGTGTTAAGGAGCCCAAATGTCTAGAGGGCTATGGAAAACACAAGCTCATAAGGTTTCGAGAGCCACCCATGATTGCATCAGGCGACACAATCCAAGAAGAAGAACACGTGGAGACAGCTGAAGAAAAGGATACCCCTCCC